>NW_018735183.1:0-62026 GCF_002204515.2 Aedes aegypti
GAGAGAGATGGCGAAATTTGTTTTGCATTGATAGTGTTTTTTACCCAGTGCGTCTTTACGTGCCGAAGGTATTCAATTGTACCAACTGCAAGCAGCTTGGCCACAGTGCTAGCTTTTGCGACAACAAGCCCCGTTGTGGCAAATGCAACCAAGCTCATTTAGAAGATGCTTGCACACAGGAAGCTGAAAAATGCAGCTACTGTAGCAAGGATCTGCATGACTTGCAGAAATGCCCGGCATACAAAAAGCGCATTCGAAATGAGAGTCGCTCAATTGTGAAGCGCTCCAAGAAGACGTATGCGGAAATGGTGAAAGCTTTGAATCCGCCTGCAAAAGAGTCTTCATCAGCCATCCCAGTTGGTAACTCTTTTCAAGAGTTGTCTTCCGATGAAGCGAACGACGACGAAACCGATGGGGGAGATTCTTCGGAGGTACACGCACCCGGTAAAAGAAAGTCTCCATCTTCTCCGGGACTGCGCCGTAAGGTATTGAAATCTTCCCTCAGAAGTTTGCCTAATTCCAAAGGAGGTGGGGCAAATTTGAAAATCCCGAAGAAACAGGTCTTTGATGCTTCCGTGCCGTGTTGCAGCAAAGATCTGCCGCCCCCGCCTCCACAGATAAAATACACTTCGAAAAGAAGCTCTAGACAAGAAAGCAAAAGAAATGCTACTGAAGTCCCTCGCTCTTCCTCGAAAACGCCCCGGGCTAAGCGAGGACTGATAACTTTTACGGCCCTTGTGGATCGCATATGTAATGCTCTCGGAGTTTCAGACTCATTCAGAGGCATACTCGACCTTTTTCTCCCCGCAATAGAAGAATATCTCCGGGAATTGACTATCTCGTGGCCCCTCCTTGCTTCGTTCATATCTTTCGATGGCTAATTCATCAAGTGAGGTACAAGATATGATCACTGTGCTACAGTGGAACTGTCATAGTCTAAAACCTAAATTAGACACATTTAAGTTTTTGCTTCACAATTCCGATTGTGATATATTTGCACTCTGTGAAACATGGCTTTCTTCTGAAGATGATCTTAACTTCTACGACTTTAACATTATACGCCAGGATCGAGATGATAATTACGGGGGTGTGCTTTTAGGGATCAAAAAGTGCCATTCATTCTACAGAATCCCCATCCCGACTCATCCAGGCATAGAAATCGTTGCTTGCCAAATAAACGTAAAGGGTAAAGATCTTTGCGTAGCTTCTGTTTATATTCCTCCAAGAGTTTCAATAAACCGCCGTCATCTTTGGAATGCAGTCTCTATGCTCTCATTCCCGGTTTTAATACTGGGTGATATGAACTCCCATGGTACTGGGTGGGGCGAATCTTATGACGATTATAGAGCGGCTATTTTCTATGACTTATGCGACGATTTCAACTTGAACATTTTAAACACAGGTGAAGTGACACGTATTTCATCCGACGGCAAAGAAAGCCGCCTTGACCTGTCTTTGGGTTCAAGTTCACTATCATTCGATTGCATGTGGAAGGTTATCGATGATCCCCATGGTAGTGATCACTTGCCCATAATAACCTCTATCAACAATAATTTTGAAAGGTCAGAACAGTCAATTCAGGTTCCTTTTGACCTCACTAGGAATATAGATTGGCAAAAATTTGCATCAGCGGTAACTTTCGGTATCGAATCATTCAACACTCTCCCACCGTTGGATGAGTATCGATTCCTATCAGAATTGATTTATAAAAGTGCATTAGAATCCCAAAAGCAACGAGTTCCAAGTGCATCCTTCAAAAGACGACCAGCCACACCTGGTTGGGATGATGAATGCACTCAGTTGTATCGAGAAAAATCTAATGCCTTTAAAGCTTTTCGTAGATACGGTACCTCAGAACTTTATTTAGAGTACTCGAAGCTCGAAAAAAGACTGAAGAATCTTATTAAAGCGAAGAAGCGTAGCTATTGGCGACATTTCATCGATGGCCTCTCACGAGAAACTTCAATGACGACGCTTTGGAGAGTGGCTCGCAACATGCGAAACCGCTCATCCTCAAATGAGAGAGACGAATACTCCAATCGTTGGATATTCAACTTCGCAAAAAAGGTCTGTCCAGACTCAGTTCCAGCTCAACCGCCATTTTGGGAAACCCAGAGAGACGATGCGTTGGACAGACCATTCACTATGCTGGAATTTTCTATAGCTCTTCTTTCATCAAACAACTCCTCTCCGGGACGCGATATGATTAAGTTCAATCTTCTTAAAAATCTCCCTGATATCGCTAAAAGACGGTTGCTTGACCTGTTCAACTCATTCATGGAACACAACATTGTTCCACCTGATTGGAGACAGGTCAAAGTAATAGCTATTCAAAAGCCTGGGAAACCAGCGTCTGATCATAATTCGTACCGCCCGATCGCTATGTTATCATGTTTAAGGACATTGTTAGAAAAAATGATCCTATCCCGACTCGATCACTGGGTCGAATCAAACAACATGCTTTCCAGTACTCAATTTGGCTTTCGCAAGGGCAAAGGAACAAATGATTGTCTAGCGTTGCTTTCATCAGATATTCAACTAGCTTTTGCGGACAAGGAGCAATTGGCTTCGGTTTTCTTGGATATTAAGGGCGCTTTTGATTCAGTTTCCATAGAGATATTGTCAGAAAGCCTGCACAATAGTGGACTACCTGGAATATTGAATAATTTCTTGTACAATCTGTTGTCAGAAAAACACATGAGCTTCACTCTCGGTCAACTGACAACTTCCAGAATTAGCTATATGGGTCTTCCCCAAGGCTCATGTCTAAGTCCCTTGCTTTATAATTTTTATGTTAAAGATATTGACAACTGTTTGGAAGAACCATGCACGCTTAGACAACTTGCAGATGATGCTGTGGTCTCTATGAAGGGCCCACGAGCGGAAATCTTGCAAAGACCATTGCAAAATTCCCTTGATAATCTATCAACTTGGGCTAGAAATTTAGGGATCGAGTTTGCGCCGCAAAAAACTCAACTGGTTGTATTTTCAAGGAAGCGGAATCCTGCCCAACTAAAGCTTAAGCTTTTGGGAACAGACATCGACCAGTCTTTGACTTCGAAATACCTTGGGGTCTGGTTTGATTCAAAAGGCACTTGGCGAACCCATACTAGGTATTTAACGGAAAAATGCCAACAAAGGATCAATTTTCTACGAACAATTACCGGAACATGGTGGGGTGCTCACCCGGAAGACCTCATAAAACTCTATAAAACAACAATTCTCTCTGTTCTAGAGTACGGCTCTTTCTGTTTTCTCTCAGCAGCAAACTGCCACCTGATTAAATTGGAACGAGTTCAATATCGTTGTTTGCGTATCGCCTTAGGGTGTATGCACTCGACACATAATGCGAGCCTAGAGGTTCTGGCAGGGGTTTTACCACTACAGAACCGATTCTGGGAGCTCTCGCTAAGAATACTTATTAAGTGTGGAGTGAGCAACACACTCGTCATCGAAAACTTCGAAGAATTGCTTAAACTGAATACTCAGTCGAAATTCATGAGAGTTTATCTCTACTATATGTCATCTGACATTAGCCTTCCGTGTTATAACCCTCCACGTGTACGCTTCACCAATGATAGTTCCTCTGTTGAATACGATCTGTCCATGAAACAAGCTATTCATGGAATCCCAGATCAACTTCGATGTATAACGATTCCACGTATTTTTAACGCAAAGTACCAGAATGTCGATTCCTACAGGAGATATTTCACTGACGGGTCCCGTATCAATGGATCCACTGGCTTCGGTGTCTTCAATGAAAACTCTTCCGCCTTCCGAAAACTTCAGGAACCTTGCACGGTTTACGTTGCTGAGCTGGCAGCAATCAACTTCGCATTGGGGATGATCTCAAACATGCCCGCAGACCACTTCTTCATCTTTTCGGATAGCCTCAGTTCTATTGAGGCACTTCGATCGATGAAACATGTTAAGCATGCATCTTACTTTCTTACAAAAATAAGAGAGCAGATGTGTGCACTGGTCGAAAGATCATATAAGATTACCTTTGTATGGGTCCCCTCACATTGCTTAATTTATGGCAATGAGAAGGCGGACTCTCTCGCAAAGGTGGGCGCTGAGGAAGGTGAGATTTATGATAGACAAATTTCACACGATGAATTTTTTCATTTAGTACGTCAAAGTTCTCTTCACGGTTGGCAAAGCGATTGGCTAAATGGCCAACTGGGACGGTGGTTACATTCCATAATTCCTAAAGTTTCCTTGCGAGCGTGGTGGAAAGGTTTGGATGTAGGTCGAGATTTCATTCGCGTGATGTCAAGACTTATGTCCAACCATTACTCGCTAGGTACACATTTGCACAGGATTAACCTCGCGCTGAGCAATGTTTGTAATAGGTGTGGTTATGGTTATGATGACATCGATCACGTAGTTTGGAAATGCCCGGATATGGACGCCTCCAGAGCGCAACTTTTGGATACCCTTGCGGCCCGAGGTAGACAACCCTATGTTCCAGTTAGAGATGTGTTGGGCACCCGCGATTTCATTTATATGGTCGCAATTTACGATTTCCTCCGCTTGTCTTGTATAAAAGTTTAATTCTCTTGTGTTCTCTTCTCCAGTTTTTTTTTCTGTGTTTTGTCCCCTGTATGTTGGATTGAGGATCCTGGCCATCCGGCAGACGAATACCGGCAAGAAATTGGTACCAACGCCACTACACGTTCAACGCAATACCACGATATACCTCCCGGATGTGCTGCAGAAAACCCTAAACCCAATCCTCACCATGTCCTTCCTTCCAAAAATTGTGACCATTAACCTCGAGTTCCCACGAGTACCCTGGCTCCATCCCATACTAATCTTAGTACAAAAAAGTGAATGATTTGTAAACAATACAAAAAATGAATTTCGGCTCCGTAAAGCGTTAAACGCGATTGAGCCTCAAATAAATGAAATAGAAAAAAAAAAGAAAGCTCTCAGTTAATAACTTGTGGAAGTGCTCATAATAACACTAATCTGAGAAGCAGGCTATGTCCCAGTTGACAGTGGACGTAACGCCAGAAAGAAGTAGAATATGACTGACACTTGGCATTCAAAAGATGATTATTCAAGCATCTCCGCAGCTAGTTTAAGTATACTTTATCAAGAGACAACAAAACTAAAGTACTTTGAAGTTTTGGACCTATAATAAAATTAATTTTGAGTATTATATTACCACGTTCAATGTTTTTACCACTACTAATTGCAACAAATTCTTATCAATATGTTGATCAATGTGATTCAATAGCGTGAATGACCGCCTACTGTTGCTTCTCCGTGATTACAAGAGCAACTATACATGCACAAGGAACCAACGGATGTTACTTAGGATTAGTCGCAGCACTCTCAGTGTGTAAGTAATGAAATTCTCATTCCTTATACTAAGCAATACCGCGTACTGCTGTGTCCTAATACATGTCAATTGGGGTTATGGAATAAATATTTATGTGATACTATCTTTGAGGAAGCCGTTGGAATCCTTTGCACTTCCACGAGAAGTCAATGGGAGTTTGGAAATTGGGAAGTGGTTATATTACAGATTCGTCTTGGTAAACAAAACGCTTAATTACAATAGTCTTAGGGATCATCAGATCATTTTCACTGGTTATACCCTGTTTTACCTCTTTTAAAACATAATGAATAAAACAAAATAAATAGTAGTCCTTTTATATGCACAAAATATTACTGAATCAATATGACGATACCTTTGATGACGAACTATTCAAAGATTTAGCATGATGCAAACCATGCAGCATCAATCCAAAAAGTAATCTATCAGTATCTAAAGGAAAAGTCGACGCTTATAGTATCCAATAATTCTATGAACTAAACAAAGTATAAGGCTTGTTGCATTTACATATTTCGCAAAACATGAAACAAGGTTAATTTCTACAATAAACTCCTACTAACTATTATTTGAACAAACACATATATAAACGTATCCCTTTCGCTATCATGAATAAAATGTGAACCATCATATTTAACTTATTTAAAACACTAGCATAAAACGATCTCTTTAGTTGATAAACCAACTTCGACTGAGCAACATGGTGCCACTATCAAATTGTTCAGGTTCACCAATATGCTTATTTGAGCCATAACGAAACACTGCTCCACAAAACGCGCAGAAATGAAACAAAATTCACAAAAAACGAACCCATTTGCTAGTGATTTAACGAAACACTGCATTTCTTTAATGTAAGATATAAGTTGAATGCAAATCTGTTAAGTTAATTTGTGTCGAAATTATATTGCGAACACTATTTTAGACGATTTAAAAAAAAAGCTTAATGACTCCAAAACTTCAAAGTACTCTAGTTATGTTGTCTTTTGATAAAATAATCTCAAACTAACTGCGAAGATAATTGACTACTATATCTTTTGAATGCCAAGGGTCAGTCCTATAGACATTTTATTTGTTGATTACGTACACTTTCATATCAAATGCGTATAAATCAGCCCTAAATTTAAACTTCACAGACGCCTATGTCTAAACCAGCAGATTATGCAAATCGAATGTACCTCGGATTTTTTCCGCTAGAGCTCAGTATTTGGGTTATATTTTCATAATCGGAAGGTTTTAAAATATTCCATCGGTGATATTTTGATTTTTTTTTTCACTTTTAGCTATTTTTACATATAATGACTATGAAAATCAATGAAAATCACGTTTCCTACACATTTCACCACATACAAAATTTATGGGAAAAATTTCACCGATGGAATATTTTGAAACCTTCCGATTATGAAAATATAACCGAAATACTGAACTCTAGCGGAAAAAAATACGAGGTACATTCGATTTGCATAATCTGCTGGTTTAGACATAGCGTCTATATTTTCATAATCGGAAGGTTTTAAAATATTCTATTGGTGAAATTTTTTCCATACATTTTGTATGGGCGGAAATGCGTCGAGAACTTGATTTTCATGGGATTTAGTATGAAAAATGGCCAACAATTGAAAAAAAAAATCAAAATTTCACCGATGGAATATTTTCAAAAATTCCGGTTATGAAAATATAACCCAAATACTAAACTCTAGCGAAAAAAAATCGTCTGGTTCAGACATAGCGTGCGTGGGCTATCAGCAATCATCATGTTCAAACTCTTGTTTGAAACCAGAAGTTTCTAAATGACTGTCAATATAATACATAGAAATAAACAATCTTAACACCAAAAAACTTCATAATACATCATTGGGCAACAGTGAAGACGAATATCGTTCATTTATTTCACTGCCCATGTTCGCATGGTCGACGTAACCAACAACACTATCATTGCTGGAAAAATGCGTTTTTGTTTTGTGTTTCCAACTGCATTCTTGAATCTCTCAACAATTTCGATCAAATAATCTATGAATTTGATATAGATTGAAATTCAGAAGTTGACTGGACTTTTAGACTAATTTCTTTGTTTTGTCATCTGCAAATGCATACATCATTTTATCCGTCTAATCAGTGAGCTTGATGGACGATTATATGGATGAATTGACGTAAACACCAGATCACTGTCATAGCAACCTGGTTTATACAACTACCGAAAAGCTAAACATTACATATTATTTGCAATTGGATTAGATGGACAAATTGATGTGAAGATTTGCGAAAAAGTTACACGTCTTCTCAGTGAAAATCGAACTCACGACTCCCTGATCTCTAGCTAGGGCGCGTTACCCCTACGCCATGAGAGGACAACATGAACGCAGAAGTTAACCTGAACTCGATTTCAGCACAATAATCACGTGGTCCTTTTTCGCAAAGTGCACCTCTTTCGAAAGAATTAGATGCCCATCCCAACACGAAAAAGGATCATTGAGCTGAAATCGAATTCAGGTTAACTTCTGCGTTCATGAGTCCTCTCATGGCGTAGGGGTAACGCCCCAGACAACCAGAAATCGCATGAAAGTTCACGTAATAACTCGTTTATTCATACAAATTACATCAAATTCACAAAACACGGTGGATAAAATTGTCAGATTGATGGTTTTCCTCCCATAAAATGCTTTTTTTCTGAGTTCATTTATACATTTTGTTTCGTCCCGTACACTCGTACAAAGTAAGTCGAATCAATCCGTAGCAGCTGTCAAATCAACATTTGTTATCATAAGTTAAGTCGCATAAGATGAAAGGTTAGTTCGGAAGAAAATTTATACACTCGCATTGTATTCTATTATTCATCACATAACATATGCATGTATATCGCCTCCACTTTTGTGCGTAGAAGGCCATTTCGCGACATCTTATAAGTGAAATTTTGCACATACAAAGCCTCCAGGTGATTTCGTTATGCGTACATTTTGGTTGTCTGGGGCGCCCTAACTAGAGATCAGGGAGTCATGAGTTCACTCACTGAGAAGACGTGTAACTTTTTTGCAAATCTTCACATCAATTTGTCCATCTAATCCAATTGCAAATTATATGTAATGTTTAGCTTTTCGGTAGTTGTTAAACTTCCACTCGGCTGGTTAGCCGTAAACCACGATTCATAATTAAAAACAAGTACTGGTATATACGCTAAGCTATCTGAATAAACACTAGGAAAAACAGGTTCGGATGAACTAATCTACGATGACGTCACGCTGCAACTTCCAGCGGGAAGAAAACCTTTACAGAAAATGAATGATTTTGCTGCACATTCATCCACTTCATGTTCATTTGGTGAACATTCCTTCACTGGTTGTTGGTCCGGATGTCATTTTATGTAAACACGGCCCGCATTTAAAGCGGAAAAGAAAACGAAAATCGGCAATAAAAGAAGACCGTGGATAAGTCCATAGGGTGTGACCCATTTCGCATGAAGATGTTTCGCATAAGGACGTTTTGCATACGGACGTTTGGCATAATGGACGTTTAGCATAATGCAGTATCATACAAGAACAGGTAGCATTTTAAAGAAGGCATATAAATATAATTATACTAAACGTCCTTATACGAATCATCTCTATGCAAAATGTCCCACACCATTTTCGGTGTGTGCTCATGCCAATCCGTTGTCTTCTTATAATTCAAATATTCCAGAACAAATAAGTGCTGTTCGCATGTCCAACGAGTATATTATTAAGTCGACTATGCAAACATTAGCAGTACATGTTACATTGACATTAGGGCTCTTAGAGTAAGAAAAACGATACTCTCTATGGTGAAGGAAGTCAATAAAATTTTCACTACGAAAAGATCCTGGACCGACCGGAAATCGAACCCAGACACATACAGCATTATTTTGCTTTATAGCCACGGATAGTACTATTGGGCTAAGCAAGGTCCCTCTAAACCAGTTTATGTTCTTTGTAAAAATGAATGGTGTATGACTTATTGCCTCGTTGATATTCAGAGCAGTCAAGAATCTGTGATTATTGCATATCATCCTGAAAAAACTGAACGCATTCGGTAGCGTCCGTATTAAAGAAACTATACGATTATATCGTTTGACAAACAGCCGAAAAATAATTAAGATTCGTGCCTACCAAATAGGCAAACGCACTAACACAATAAATTTTCATTTTGTGTCAACATCTCAACCTAATCCCTTGAAAGGACATAAAGGAATCTACTTGTTGGAAGCTTAGGGCAGTGCCATTTGCGTGTAGGAACGGTACTCGATCCATCCCAGAGCGAAGGAGCCGGAATGTCTCACATTACTGCAGTTTTGTCGCCCCTTAAAACGCCAAAAAGAGTCCTAGAGGCAAGAGCTAAATGGAAGGAAATGGGTGAAAAATGAATTGCACTGAAGGATTTGATAGCGGAGCGGTCGACGTTGTCAGCCACGTGCCTCGAGCATACGCCACAAATACGGAATCATTTGTTTACATTTAGGGATATGCAATGAAACCGCTTTTGCTCGCACCGAATGATGACGGATGGTCCGTCCGAGCAAAGTGGAATGCCTCCGTCGTTCTATATGTAGAGTGAGATGGGGCAAAAGTTCGAGTGGAGGAAAAGTTATTTTTACCAAGATTTCTGGCTCATCTCAAAATTGTTGGAGATCAGGTACATCACACACCCTGCAGTGGAGATGGCTATTAGTAAGAATTGTAGAGATAGTCAAACTAGATTGTAAATATGAATATGTTGATACCCAGATATGTAATAAAAGAGAGCAGCTGGCTGGTAGCAAAGATGGTTAAAAGGAAAAAGATGATCGACTCTTTATTTTGTCATACATTTTGACGACGACACGTTATTCAAGTAACACTACTGGCATCTGTTGAGTTAAAATCGCGTAAACATTATATTCAGCTAAATTTAAATCATCGTACAATCAAAAATGAAAAGTGGAAAAAATCAAAACAACCACGCTTAAAAAGTGTTACACAGAAGGAAGTTCGACTCACATAACATCAGACTTTTCTGGACCTACACAAAATTTGAGTAATTTTTATACATACTAAAATGTTTATGTGATGGGTTTTCTTCTTTTTCTCACATTTTATGCCATTTAGAGATGATTGGCAATATCGGACACCCCGTTTGGGCTGTGTACTATTTTTCAAGCGTGAATGTCATAAACGAACACCTCAACATCTGGTGGTAACTAGGAGAACGTTGCATATTAGTTGGCTTTTGACTCACCAGAGCGGCGCTATTCATGTCGCCTAGAAAAGACGGTTCGAAAAGTTCGAACACTATATTATCTCACGGAAAATCTTGAAAATGGAAAAAATCTGTATAATTCTTGTAAAATATGTCTGCTCAATCGAAAAAAGTCGCCAATGTTTCATATTTTACCTAAATTTTGCAAAAATATCGATATTTTCGGATATCCCACACAATTGACCCTGTTTTGGTTCAGTGTATATGTTTATGCAAATACCATTTATGACTAGTTAAAGGTAATCATGTCTAAAAAGGTATCGATATTTTGTTTTTAGTCAGCGAATTTCGACCCACACTAGTTTCGAACTCGGGAAGGCGAAAATTCGTTTAGGACGATCAGTGTTGAAACTTTTGTAACTAAAAATGGGTAAATATTGAGGCATGAAAACTTAGCAAAATTGTAGCCAATGTGTTGAAGGTTCACTGTGTGGTATTTTGTCCTTTTCAACTATGATGTATTTTCTGGATTATCCCACTATGGTCGAACTTTTACCCCACCTTACTCTAGTGTGCGGCACCATCAATATACGGATGGCAGTTGAGCAAATATGACGAGCGAGTAGGAAAATCCGGTAGAATCACAATTTCTGGAGGGTGATAAAGTGAAAATGACAGTGGATGTGACTCGTGTTTTGTGCAAGTGAGGAGGGGTTATAATTTAATTTTCTTGTTTTTTAGTAGGTTCGCATTGACAAACAATTTCCGTTATTTCATTCAAACCACTCATAAATACAGAATGATTGTAGAAGACATTTTTTTGGACTATGATGAACACGAATTGTCAAATTTTGCACTGTTCTGATTAACTGTCTTAAGTCGTATTTACACGGTGCTCCTCTGACCGTAATTATCAAAAAAAATCTTCGTCTATTCCGTGTTCACCAGTCATTTTATATAGCTAAGCTGCATGTCTGAGCAAAATAAAAAAAAATCGTAGTGCTCGTTTTGAAGTTACGCCCTTTGATTGCATAAGTCCACAAATTCAAAAGAAATCTGAGATATTTAAACGGATTTTCATTGGCCAGGATGTTCACCGGGAAAGTAGGAAAAACGGGACTGCACGGAACTGTCATTTTGTATGGGATGATTCATAGCGGCTTTCAACCGCCTACTTGATGGCAAGACGAAGTTTGCCGGGACCACTAGTATCAAATAAGAATGGTAAGCTACTTCCTGGAAGTTTCTTGATGAGGATTATTATTATTATTGATTTTTTTTTAAATATTTCTCGCTTCTTTGAATTGTCCAAGAATTATCTAAATTGTTCTTTTGATTAAGAATGCTTTCGAAATCTTGTGTAACTTGATTATTAATTGCACTAGTGAGTCCTAAATAGTGTGCTTTCAAGCTGTATAGCAAGTTTTTGAACTTTTTTCTATATTAATAATATTAATATTTTGTTTACCCCTTTCAATGCCGAAATAAGCTTTTGATGCATTTTTGGCTCTAAGCCAAAACTAAAAAGGCTTAGAGCCAGAGTCCAACTTAGATTTCAACTTTTTCCAACTTCCATTTTCAAAATTATTGTTTCTTAATTAAAAAAAAACAGATACATAATTTAAATTGCTAAAAGTTTAGGATTGTTGTTTATAAAACCTAACAGATTCGAATTTTACTTCACATTTTGGTGTTGCATTGCCTCTTGCTTCAACAATGGAATTTGTTAAAGTTTCGAGAGCATTGCTAATAACAAATCATCAACCTATTAGATTAAATTTACATCAACCCTTCAATGCTATGTATCACGAGACATCTTGTAGTACTCATGTATGCAATATCAATAAAAATGACCATAACGTAGCTAATTGACACGAACTTATAGACCATTATGTGAGTCATTCCAACATAACACCCATCCTACCAAGAAAACTTCGTCCGCCTTAACGGTTCGGTCGTGTCACTTTCATCCCCTCACCCCTCTAACTCGATTATGCCACGAGCTGCTCAACCGCAGTGGTAAACGATATGCGTGGTTGAACTCCGTTTCTTACGACAAGTGAAACAATCCACAGGTGTTTGACACCCTGACTAGTTCCTTCTACCTGTTTCGTTCGTCAAGAAAAGTGCCTTGAAGAAAGCGCCAGTAAGTCGCTTTGCGGCTGTGAAATATCCTTATGCTACCGGTACCTATAGAAATATCGTCTGTTCAACGAACAAACGAAGCACTGTCGGCTTCCCCCTCTTTCGAAACCGGTGTCGCTAGGCATAGAAATCGCAAGAGGGCAACGAAATCCAGCTGCATATGCTATGATATTGTAACCGTGAAAAATTCTTCATACTGCGCGGCGGCATAAAGCCCTACAGTAATACCAACACAGATACAGGTCTGAACGTTTCGAACGTAAAAATCAAAGCGAAAATGCACCCCTTCTCGAGACTTTTCCAAACAATGGGTGAGGGTTGTTCTGAAATGTGGCTCTGGAAGCGTTGGAAACGTTAGACTATAGCTGGAAACAGGGAACGGTAACCTATTTGCGTGCCAGATTGATGATAGGTTTAAAACACTATATAGAACTAGCAAGTTCCACGCATTATGAATTCACGTTCGGTATGGTTGCAGAATGGTGATAAAATCATGATTTGATATGATTTTCACTAATTGTAATATAGATGAAATTTGTTTTTTGTTTTCGAAGAAGTTCCAAACTGAGACGAGATGTGACAACTGGCTTTTTGTTGCTTTTTTCTCGTCTCATATGGTCGACGTTAAGTCAGAGTGAACCAAATGACATTTTTCATATTTTAAGAAGAATAGACTTAAAGTTTAAAATTTTGCAATTTTTTACTCGTGTAAATTTTGAATGAATACTTCTACAGCTATTTGCGTTACTATCAAACAAAATAATGAAAAAAAAAAAAAAAAACATATTCCAAACCTCTAATAGAACGATTTTATGATGGTCTTCTAAGTGTACTTGGTTCACTCTGACTGAACCAAAGAACACGGTTCAGTGATTTGGTTCACTCTGACTGAACAATTTCTTGGAAAATAAGAATCATTTAATGCTTGCATGGTCTAACTGGGTTCATATATTGAAGATTAACATATTAACAACATCCTTTAACCTCAGTATAGTATATTCTTCAATAAACCATATCCTAAATCCCAAAACTAGTGACATTACTATAGCTTGCAAATTAATGTTTTGTTCAGTCTGAGCATTGAAAACCACAAATATTTTAAAATTCGTTCAGTCAGAGTGGACCAAGCAAAAAGTACTGATCAAAATATACAGGTCCAATCAGCGGGTTCTAGGATACAGACACTCAGAAATCAAAATAAAATGCATCGAATTATTTAATATTAATGAATTTCCATTGATGGATGAGTAAAATCTCTGGATGCCGAAAAATCAGAAAAATCACTTTGCATTTTCTCGTATTCCTCAGCGCGCTGATCGTTTTCGCTGTTATGGTAAAAGCACTCTGACTGCATATTTTTATATTTTTTATTGATCATCCAAAGTAAATTTGTTACGTATCTCTCGCAGTTTACAACATTCGTCGAATCGGATCAAAGTGCAAAGGAGCTAAAAAAATTGCATCTAATGACAGAGTAATCCGTTTTTCCAAAATGTTATACTTGGTCCACTCTGACTTAACGCCGACCATATGATGTCTGTGTTGCCAGAAATCTTGTGCTCATAGATAAAAATTGAAAAGGCACAGAAGGTGCTGATGTTACCGTATTTATTAGAATACGACTGCTGTGGAGTTCAGTTTCCATATTGGTGTAGAGTAGGTGGTAAAACAGATAGTGATAGATAAAAACAGTGACTAATAGAATAAAATTTAGATTCTCGCTCCAGTTCACTTTTTGGATTGCATTTAGGTCCCATAACAACTGTGCAAAATTTCAGCTCGATTGGAGAAACTATATTTTAGCGCCAGCCATTCAAAGTTCGTATGGGATTTACTATGGGAAAACTTACTTTTGCAAAGAAAACTCGCCAGAGGTTGCCCATTGACCTCTATAAAAATTCTGAACACAGATCTCGATAGGTATTTCTACGATGAACAACATTGCCGAAGACCGCAAAACAATCCGATGCTTGTGAAAAAAGTTATTAAGCATTGACTATTCGGAAATTTTGCCAGATTTTGTTATTATTGTTATTTTTTTACGTGTTAATCAGGGCTGGCATCTCCTCAGTGAAAACAGAAAAACACAAAGAGCGCGCACTTTGTGTTGATCATGAATTTGAGTGCAGTGCGACAGCTACACTTTCTCACTGGTTCTTCCCTCTTTGACGCCTCTTTGTGTTTCTGCTCTCGCTGCAATGCATCCTTCGACACAAAGTGTTGATGGAAAATGGTGAACACACACTCTTTGTGTGGCTCATTGAGTACCTACCAAATGCTTCTATAGGAGCTTCTATTGGAATATATGGGAGTATTTTTGGAACGGGACCGACGATTAGATGACGGAATTCGATGTCCGGTGCCGTTTTGGAACCAAAAATGGCGACTTCCGGTTTGTGAAAATCACTTTAAACCCATGCAATATGGGTATTTTTGGAACGGGACCGACGAGTAGATGCCGGAAATCAATGTCCGTTGTCGTTTTGGAATCCAAGATGGCGACTTCCGGTTTGTGAAAATCACTTTAAACCCATGCAATATGGGTATTTTTGGAACGGGACCGACGAGTAGATGACGGAAATCGATGTCTGGCACCAATTTGGAATCCAAGATGGCGACTTCCGGTTTGCAAAAATCTCTTCAAACCCATGCAATATGGGTATTTTTGGAACGGAACCGACGAGTAGATGCCGGAATTCGATGTCCGGTGCCGTTTTGGAACCAAAAATGGCGACTTCCGGTTTGTGAAAATCACTTTAAACCCATGCAATATGGGTATTTTTGGAACGGGACCGACGAGTAGATGCCGGAAATCAATGTCCGTTGTCGTTTTGGAATCCAAGATGGCGACTTCCGGTTTGTGAAAATCACTTTGAACCCATGCAATATGGGTATTTTTGGAACGGGGCCGACGAGTAGATGACGGAAATCGATGTCCGTAGTTGTTTTGGAATCCAAGATGGCGACTTCCGGTTTGTGAAAACCGCTTTGAGCCCATGCAATATGGGTATTTTTGGAACGGGGCCGACGAGTAGATGCCGGAATTCGATGTCCGGTGCCGTTTTGGAACCAAAAATGGCGACTTCCGGTTTGTGAAAATCACTTTAAACCCATGCAATATGGGTATTTTTGGAACGGGACCGACGAGTAGATGCCGGAAATCAATGTCCGTTGTCGTTTTGGAATCCAAGATGGCGACTTCCGGTTTGTGAAAATCACTTTAAACCCATGCAATATGGGTATTTTTGGAACGGGACCGACGAGTAGATGCCGGAAATCAATGTCCGTTGTCGTTTTGAAATCCAAGATGGCGAAATCCGGTTTAAAGTGATTTTCACAAATCTTGGATTCCAAAATGGCGTCAGACATCGATTTCCATCATCTACCCGTCGGCCCCGTTCCAAAAATACCCATATTGCATGGGATCAAAGTGATTTTCATAAACCGGAAGTCGCCATCTTGGATTCCAAAACGACACCGGACATCGATTTCCGTCATCTACTCGTTGGCCCCGTTCCAAAAATACCCATATTGAATGGGTTTGAAGCGCTTTTCACAAACCGGAAGTCGCCATCTTGGATTCCAAAATGGCGTCAGACATCGATTTCCGTCATCTACTCGTCGGCCCCGCTCCGAAAATACCCATATTGCAGGGGCTTGAAGCGCTTTTCACAAACCGGAAGTCGCCATCTTGGATTCCAAAATGGCGTCAGACATCGATTTCCGTCATCTACTCGTCGGCCCCGTTCCAAAAATACCCATATTGCATGGGATCAAAGTGATTTTCATAAACCGCAAGTCGCCATCTTGGATTCCAAAACGACACCGGACATCGATTTCCGTCATCTACTCGTTGGCCCCGTTCCAAAAATACCCATATTGAATGGGTTTGAAGCGCTTTTCACAAACCGGAAGTCGCCATCTTGGATTCCAAAATGGCGTCAGACATCGATTTCCGTCATCTACTCGTCGGCCCCGCTCCGAAAATACCCATATTGCAGGGGCTTGAAGCGCTTTTCACAAACCGGAAGTCGCCATCTTGGATTCCAAAATGGCGTCAGACATCGATTTCCGTCATCTACTCGTCGGCCCCGTTCCAAAAATACCCATATTGCATGGGATCAAAGTGATTTTCATAAACCGCAAGTCGCCATCTTGGATTCCAAAACGACACCGGACATCGATTTCCGTTATGTATTCATCGGCCCCGTTCCAAAAATACCCATATTGCATGGGTTTGAAACGCTTTTCACAAACCGGAAGTCGCCATCTTGAATTCCAAAACAACTACGGACATCGATATCCGACATCTATTCGTTGGTCTCGTTTTAAAAATACCCATGTTATAAGGTAAAAAGAGCCAAATTGTGTACACTTTGAGCATGTTTTGCCAACACACTCCGTCAGCATTACTCTTTGCGTAATCGCTTAAACTCTCTTTCCTACTGCGTGCCCTCATTGTGTTCGTGTTGTTACACTTTGCGCGCGTCTGTCTCCTCTTTGTGCAGTGGTTAAATTCTGCTCTTTGCGCGCATTCACGCAGAAGAATTTCTGTATGTTAAGATTACAATCCTGTCAATTACTTTTACTTACGTACAAATAGTTGTTTCGAAATAAAATTAACTTACGCCAACACTAAATTAACGTCAAATCAAATACACACACTTCTTTGATTGAGCTATCCACTTGTACTTATAAGAATTATAATTTTGATAATTATCACTATTCGGAAACATTCACCTCCCTAGACTTCAAGTCATGCTCACAAATCTACTAACTTCTAACTTGCAAGGAATAGTGTAGGTGCTAAGATGACCACCTTTCACGCAGGAGATCACATATCAAGTTTGTCGACTCGCCCTTTGTTTTCATTTTTGCAATGTTTTTTTTAGATCGATAAAGCAGCACCGAATCTTTTCAGATATGTTGATAAAGCAGAACAAAATGCTGAGTAAACATTGCAAAATATTGTAAACTCAATAAAATTCACTTTGAGTCAACTAAAATATAGTTAAATTTTGACGTTTGACGTTTGTAAATTCAATCAAAAATATAGTTGTCAACAACTATATGGTATGGTTATGTTTAACAATATACTGTCAATTCAACTATATTTTTAGTTATCTCCAAATTAACCTTAAAATATAGTTAAATTGACCGGAAAAATGATTACGAACACTATATTTTGTTCTCCGTGTTGTGCGAGTTGATGCCAGCCCTGGTGTTAATCAACGTCGCCCTGCCAATAGGTTTTCATTGAATAACTATTTTCACAAGTGTCGGATTGTTTTGTGGTCTTCGGCAATATTCTTCATCGTAAAAATACCTATCGAGGCCTGTGTTCAGAATTTTTATAGAGGTCAATGGGCAACCTCTGGCGATTTTTCTTTGCAAAAGTAAGTTTTCCCATAGTAAATCCCATACAAACTTTGAATGGCTGGCGCTAAAATATAGTTTCTCCGATCGAGCTGAAATTTTGCACAGTTGTTATGGGACCTAAATGCAATCCAAAAAGTGGACTGGAGCGAGAATCTAAATTTTGTCCCACATTAGTGACTATCCACCAACGCAACCGTATAAATGATACGGCAACCAGGAAGAGAACCCCATAAAAGCGACCACCGATCGCCAAGCTTTGAGCGTGATACGAGAAACGGTACACCTTTATGTCCCTGAAGAAGGCCAAGTCCAGTGGCCGAAACGTTGGATTTTTAAAAAACGTAGAGTTTTAATTTATCCGTAAGACTAAAAAGCTGTTAATTTTTGATGTTACCGTACAATAATCATTCCTGGTAACGCTGTTTTGCGAACTAATCAGAGGTTGGTCCGTTTGGGCCCCAAATTGAGATACGTGTTGTTGAGCCTCTGCTTCAATTTCAAAATTCTGTACTCGTAAAAACATCGACTTTTCGAAACTCATAGAAATAGCATTTGCACTTTTTTGAGATATGCACTTCGTTTATGATACTATACTGCCGTGAATCGCAAGTCAGTCCCATCTGTAAAAAGTAGGCTTGAGAAAATGGAATTAGAAGTTTCCGAACTCGTTTTCTATTCGAATATTGGAACATGTTCAAATCTCAATGAAATTTTCACAATTTGCTTTCCACTAAGATATCTTTCCAAGGAAAATATAAAGATGGACAAAACACGGTTCATTGAAAGATATGTTGGAAACTGAACTCTATTCAATTTTGACGAAAATGCAAATGGGACTGACTTGCGATTCACGAAAGTATATGCCCTGGGAAATCGAAAAAATGTTCATTACAAAAAGTACGAAAAACAATCCTCGGCCGTTGAGATTAGAACTCACAATTCTCAGCTAGGTCTTGCTGAATAGTTGCGCGTTTACCATTCCGGTTCTCTGGGCCCACCTGCCCAGAGATGGAATCCTCAGGGATGGGGATTTCCCAAGATATTCTTGCATGAGCTCCAAGAGGAACCTCTGAAGAAAACGATGTATTTGTGGACAGTTCCAAAGGCCCGGATTTGGGGGGTATTCAATATAGAGCTATGGAGAGCTGTCTGTAATAGTAATTTCCATACGATTTTTATCTGATTTTTTCCGTTTCAATGAAAATTCTTTTTTTCGCTAATGAATAACCTTGATGAACATTTAAACATTTCTCGGGCCAACAGCAAACTTTCACTGCTTTCTGGAAAGCTACTGTCAAAATGACAATGCTTTATGTCCTGGAGGGATCTTGATTAGACGACGATATTCGGTAATTCATATTCATTTTCTTAATTTTTTTTATCAGGGTACTGAAACCATTATTCTTTCAAACACAATTGAAATTCTAGCAAAAATTCGATATTTCCATGTTCCACTGTACTCTTTTCCATTCGTCTTTTTGTTTTCTAATTTTGTATAATATAATTAATAATGGTTTTGCTTAAACACTAAAATTTTTACTAATAACTTATACTTTACCAGAATTTGACCCAAATATCGATCCCTAAATTACAAGTGGATAGATCATCAAGGTAATTTTGCTATTGTCTTTGCAAGATTTCCACTGGAGGGCTATTACAGAGACTATATTATCTTTTGTAAGTTTTCTAAGCGTGGATAGTTTATCCAAACTGTTGTCAATATCTGGAACATTATAATTATAAAGTAGGGGACTGAGATATGAGCCTTGGGAAAGGTTCGTATAGCTAATTCTGGAAGTAGTTAGTTGACCGAGAGTGAGACTAATATGCTTTTCTGAAAGCTATTGCTCATTGTCCGCAAAGACTAGTTGAATATCTGATTGAAATGAACATTAGAAAACCGTTTGTTCCTTTACCGTTGCGAAAATAAAATTGAGAATTTCAATGCATACTGCTCAATCTAGTCGTGATCGGATCGTTTTTTCTAACAGTAAGGTGGGAAATCAATAAATGTTTAAATAAAACAGTTTATCGGTTTGCTTATTACTTCAAAAACGACTAATTTTTGCAAGTCTCTATGAATTGTATAGACTTGATTTCAGCTAGATTTTTTAATTAGGCTTAATTGAGAACTATTCAGTTACAATTCAATTTCATCATCTATTGTGTACTACTTATCAAGTATTGAATACAGATGATTTATTTTACGCAACATTTACGAAGTGATGGGGGTATAGTGAAATTTAAGTAATATTACATTTTTTGAGCTCATTTCACACCAAAGGTCCCGACTAAGAGATCTGACCAGGGCCCCTGAAGCCCAAATCCGGCACTGCTATCCCATATAGTATTCGCTAGATGAAATTACTGCAAGAATCCCAAACAAATATTAATTCATACGAGTGAATCTGCAAATTGAAAGGAAATTTGTTAAAATCAAAAACCCTAGAAAAACTACTTGATAGAAGTCCTGAATAAATTCTTGGGCGGATCCTTAACGAGATTTCTTTCAAAAATATCTTACGGAATAGTTAGAGAAAAAAAGGACGATTACTTGAACAATTTCTTGGAGGAATACCTGAAAAAGTGAAATTCTTTTGTCGGGTACATGTATGATTTACAGGAGGAATCCGTAGAAGAATAACTGATATAATCTCTGTAGGATTTCTTGGAGGAATAACTAGAAATTTCTAGAGGAATCCATGGAATTATGAACGTATATTTGGAGAAATTGATGGAAATCTCTGGAAGATTTTTTCTATGAATTGTTAGAAGCTATGATGGAATTTTTAAAAGAATTCTGGACGGAAATTCATGGAAGAAGTACTTTCGAAGCAAACAGAAGAATTACAGGGAGAGTTATTGAAGGAATCTCAAGAGGAATTTTTAAAACAAATTCTGCAGGAGAACCTATTCCCCTCTGATCCCTGGAGCTCCTGGATAAACACCACAAAGAATTTCTGAAAACATTACGAGAGGCATCCTTGAGAGAATCTATGGGATAATTCTCATTGGAGTACCGTAAAATGGGGTAAAGTTGATCACTTTAGAGCGATTCTGTTCTGTAACTCCTATTAGAAAACATATATTATCTTCCAAATATTTTCAAAACATGTACTGGTAGGACATCTATCGAATTATACAAATGAAATTTCGACGAAATGTTCTCTTCATACCAAAAACATTTTTTTAAAATCAAAAAGTGGAGTTTTTGATTCCGGGGTAAAGTTGATCAACTATTGCAATAAGTTTCCTAAGATAAAGAGAAACGCTATTCACTAAATTTGAGGTCACTGAATCTGGATAAAGTCTCAAAAATCTTACAACTTAAATATATATCGGTCAATTTTAAATTTGAATGTTTTAAATTACAGAATACACCACATTAAACGCATAAAGGTATGCAATTTTCTATGAAATTAGCAACTCACGCACAAAAATATACATTTTTTACGCAGAAAATGATTGTTTATCCACAATGTAAATTCAAAACTGGATTCACAGAACATATCTGGAATGTGTGAAACAGTTTATTTAAATGGCGTCTTTATATAGTCTTGTCAATAGTCGATTGTTTGGAGGAGAACCCTTCAACAGTTCATCGAACATTTCCTAAAAAGTCAGTTTTTCCATGGTATTATAATCTTGATTGTCAAGCAGAATTTAGTAAAATCAAAAGCAGCCATCAGGTAATACGACGCCACTTAAATTATGCTAATTGAAGTCGAATCATAGCTCTCTTGACAGTTTATACATGTAGGTACGTGAATGATCAACTTCTCCCCACTGATCAAGTACACCCCGAATTACGGTACCTTGAAAGATTCCCGATGTATTTACAAGAGAAATTTTCGGTAGAATCCAGGGAGAATTTCTTGGTGAAATACTATGACAAACTTTTTTGGCAATCAAGGAAGAAATTTCACGACAAAGTTTTGAAAGAATCCTTAAAAGAAAATGAGAGATATTCTAGGACATTGTATTTATTAAATCTGATATACAGTGGGATTCCGTTTTTGGCACCCCCCGATTTTGGCAATACTTTTGAATACATTTATTTATTTTTTTATGTATGTCATTGGGTGTTTTGTTTTAGTAATTTGAACAGCAGGTCAGCTTCACGCTTGCCGCAATCCAGAGCATCGATATTCTTCCTCATCACACCAACTAGCAAGGCTCCCGTAAGCGCTTATTTAATTCGAGGTTATCTTGTGTTTGCAACGTTTCGTGAATAATTAATTTCTATAAGTATATCAACTAGATTTCCAACATCTCGTCTTAGGCGTTCACACTGTGTGACCAGCCCACTTTAATCTGCCGGTTGGTAGATACACGGAAGGTGCGGTACTTTAAGAACCATTCCACCCGAGATGTGGCCAAAAGGTCAATTTGTCGAAGTGGTTCGTGCAGCAGATCATGAAGCGGGCTGGGCTACATGTTTTTAAGGTCAGGAAGGCGCCAAACCGCACTGACAAGCAAAGCACGGTGGCCAAATGCGTGCGCGGAAACTGTACCGTGAGTTGCTGAAGACGTACGCATACGCGAAGAAGTACCTGTTGTGGCAGTGGCAGGCGATCTGCGAATGCGGACGGTACAGCAAGCCGTTCGTTACAACCGGCACCATAAATGGACAGATTTATCGAGAGGAATGCTTGCAGAAGCGCTTGCTGCCCTTCCTCCGCTTTCACCGTGGTTCCACGCTGTTCTGGCTCTCGCTCCTCGTCATTACGTCAAGCCTGTAATAGATTGGTACGAAGCGAAGGGCGTTAGTATGGTCCCGAAGGAGGCGAATCCGCCAAATATACCAGAACTTCGTCCGATCGAAAAGTTTGGGCGATAATGATGAAGAAGTTGAAGAACAGCAAAAAAACATTCAAACCCGATGAAACTTTGAAGAAATACTGGAAGAAATTGTGTAAGAAAGATGGGCAAAGCCTCACCAAAGATCTCATGAGCAGTGTCGAGAGAAATGTACGTACCGTAAAATGGGGTGTTAAGGACTCGTGGGGTTTTAAGGGATTGAACTTCTCAATCAAGTTCGACAAATCACAGAAACGTTGAAAGTCGATTTATAAGTCATCTGAAATGATCGATTTGTTCGGAGGATTATGAGCTGCATTATGTAATAGGAGCTGTCTATTAATATGAAGTAATTATTGTGGTTTCTAGATATTGAAAACGTTTTGAAATATTTTTTTTTTTTTGAATTTTATGAGCTAAATACATTTATCTACAAAACCATGAAACATATTTGAGAACAATTCGCGAGTAACGTAGAAGATAAGTAAATTTAATTGCGATCATAGTACAAAAAAAACTTCTTTAAATTATATCTGGGTTTCGATTTTTAGGAACTTTTATGAAAAAAGACTCGTTTCTAAAATAAGTGGGGTGTTAAAGGATTATCTATTCTAACTTTTCTAAGTTACTAAACTCATTCGATTTATGCCGTTATGTATTTCAATAAAGCTTTGAGTTGTTCCGTGAAGTTAACCTGCATGGAAAGTTGAGGGATCTTTCGTAAGTCACTGAAAATCACCAAAAATGGCTTATCTCAAAATTTGGTAAAATTGGTAGGAAAAAGTAGATAAAAACTAATTAATGTGAATATGGGGTTTTCATGATAGTATTTTTAAAAGCTGTTCCATCGCATTGATGAAAAATTTGGAAATAGGAATACAGTAATGTCCCGATTTTGTCAGCCCCATGCTGCATTAAAGGTTGACAAAATATGGATAACATTTTTCGACTGGTTTCAAGTTTTATTTTTACTTAAGGACTTAGTTCTATGATTTTGTTAATATAAACATTGTTTTTTCTTCCATTTTCTATGTACCGGTAAAATTGATAAGCTTCTTGGATAATCATTAAGAATTTCAAAAAATCGATCTTTAGATGGTTGTATAGACGTGGCCAAGGTCATAATTGACTTTATGCACTCAATATTGCCAGTATAGACGTGTTAAGTCAAATTAAAATAAATATAAATTTTAAGCTGACAAAATCGGGAAAATCGGGGGTAGACAAAATCGGGTAAAAAAGAGTGCTAAAATTGGGGGTAGATAAAATCGGGGGCAGACAAAATCGGGGCATTACTGTATCTTATATGAGATGGTTTTGGAGCTACTGATTCTTTTAAGCACTACCTATGTCCTAGATAAACAATAATAATATAAGCTTATTTCCGATCTCTTTTTAGGCTTTATTGGCATGTGTTAAGTGTTGTCGAGCATTGAGTATAATATGTGCGATTTCCGCTATATATTGGAAACTTTTCGTTTAAAAATTGATGATTAAACGATTAATCATGCAAAACGCTTTTCCATTTGGATTTTTTTCTTTTATCATGGGTAATGCTAATTATTTTCAACTATATGACACATTCGTTGTATACTTCAAGACGTTAAGGGCATCTCCAAAGTAATTTAATCATCATTTTTCTGATTAATGGTTAATCATTCATTGGTCAATGATTAAATGCCTAAAAGTATGCACTAAACGCCTTGAAGTATGCAACGAATTAGTTATACACTGGAATATGATGAATATTACTCATGATTAACGAAAAATACCACAAAAAAAGCTTCTGGTTTTCTTTACAGCAAATTAATCACAAGTTTTAATCACAAATTGTGATTAAATTTATGATTAATCATTAACGCTCTGGAAAGTAGAATCAATATATATGAGAGATTTTGCAGGTAAAATATTGAAGTAATATCATCTTTAGATTGAACACATCAACGATATTGACCAAAATATGTTTTATTACTGTTGGCAAAATATAGTATTATTTACAAAGCTCAAATTCCTTAACACTCCATTTTGCATTTTCGTCACACATTTTTATGATTATCTCAGAAATCTGCCTTAGGATCATCTTCATTGTAATTTGCTTTTGATATACACGCCGGGAGAATGGAAGGACTGTATTTTGTTCAATTAATGACATACTAGAAGTTGCTCGAAATTTAGGTAGAATATTTTTTCATCCCTTAACACCCCATTTTACGGTAGTAGTCTTTATATCTATGTTAATTGCTTAGAGTAGACCTGCACAAACTTTCAAGCTTTTTTGACATAAATGGAGATTCCTTGCAGGATTCTTTTTTCTCATAGTGGGCTTCTAAAATTTGTAGTAGATTCTTGAGGATGAGGATACTATTACTAAGATTTCTAAGGCGCAATGTGAATTTATAGCAGAATACTGTGGATCCAAAGCGGTATTTTGAGCATTTCTGGCAAAATCTTAAAGATTCTGAACAGATTTCCAGTGGAATTTGGGGATTGCTAGCGGTAGCCTTACAAGTTTTTATAGACCGAAAATTTCCATAGGAGACATTAGAATTTTCATCAATATTGCAGCAGAATCTTAAAATTGTTATCGATATCCCTCAAAATTTCTATCGAGCTCTTGGGGAGATGTCAATTCCTATCTGAATCCTACTAGCCCCTGAGAATTCCAGGTATGATCCTGTAAATTCCTTAAGATCTACCTAAGAGTTCTAGTTGAGTCAAATCCATATGATTGATTTATAATATACATAGAGACGAACCAGCCAAGGGCTGAAAGTCTCTCAAATAAAGAAAATTCATTCATTATAATATACAACTTCAACTGCTAAAACACAATTGAAAACTTATTTCAAATTAAAGTGATAATGAGATGTTTTGTATTTTAAGGAATGATGGGCCACAGTTATGGATCACGAGGACGTCACGCGGTTTGCGGGCACAGGTTGAGCACCCATGTTTTATACCATTTTCTAAGGGGTCATGCACAAATTACGTCACGCTCCAAGGGGGGAAGGGGGTCAAGCCAAGCGTGACAAGCCTTACAAAATATTCGGAGGACTCATACAAAAAGTGTGACAAGGGGGGGGGGGGGTCGAAAAAGTTGAAATTTAGCGTGATATAATTTGTGTACCATCCCTAAGCAAGAAACACAATTCTGAAGAGATATTTTCAAATTACCGCTAGGGCTCAAAAGACAAGCCGAGATCTAAGTGAAAATTTGGTTTGCCGACATCTCGATTGAATTAGTATCGATACTCGGCAGCTGTTCAGTTCTCGGTGAATAATTTTTCTGGGGTCGGTAAAATAATTTACACTACCCACCATAAGTATGGAATCGCGTATTGCAACACTCATACTGAATATTGCAGGACCTTGAAAAGTTTAGCATCACCTAAAATAAATATTATATCGTGATAGATCGTAGTGCTAGATCAATGTATTTTTGAGGTCATCATCAAAAAATACGTCTTTGAGCCCCTGAGATTTTTTATTTTTGTTGAAGAAACTTTTATCAGTGGATTTTGGGTGATGCTAAACTTAAAAGTGCTGCAATACACTTCGAAAATTTGCTTCGGAGTCTGGCCATCATTTTAATTCCATAAGGATGATGTAACAGCTTCCTAATGGTATTCTTGAATTAAAAAAGGGGTTCAGATTTTGGCAACTGAACATTTCGGAATCCCACTTTAATTCCTGACGTAATTCATGATGAAACAAATCTTACGACAAACGAATTATAACGAAAATAAAGTCACTGTCTCTGCTAGGTAAATTAGGTTTTATTTTTCATACATGTCAGTTATTCTCATAGTAACTTGTAGATAGTGCAGTAAGTACTTTTAAATATTGAAGAGAAAGTTTTACACAGAATAAATGAAAAATGTACAAATTTATATATGTAGAATAGAATAATTCGGATTGATCGTTCTGCAGTATCTATCTATTCCGATATAGAGCAGAAACATCATACAAATCCCGTACAACCGCTTACAATTCGAATTCAATAATTGCAAGAGGGTTGCACTACAGATAAATATAGGTTAGCACATGGGTGTGCATGCAAAAGCTTGCACCATGCAACATTTCTATGCCGACAACGCACTGAACAACGATCTCGCACACAACTGCAATCACCCTTATCGACTCACCCCTGCAACAACGAATGGCCAATTCGAGGGGAGAGCGCGTACTATCCAGTCCAGGACTATAACCAGATTGTGAACAATGATTTCTCTTCCTGCGTGCAGCGGTAGCCTAGAGGACAATTAATGATTTTTTTTCTCGCCCGTTCGTCAAACTCTCCCGGTTTCTTCCAATCAGACCAAGTGTAACGCATTTGAATTTATAATATTTTCCCGGTAGTTTACGAGCTAGCTTGCAACAGGATTTGAGCCAGATGCAGGCAGCGGTGGAAAACTAATTTATGCAAATAAGTTTTCCAGCATGATGAATACGAGAATTTTAATTAGTTCCATAGGTACGCCAAGCATACTAAGCTTGGTCTCGTGTCGTACCACGTGGCCGGATACGCATGCGTAGATCTGTCTAAAAACATGTTAAAATATTAAATTGTAGCTGTCTTGGCTAACGTGAAAGATACTATGCATATTAGGGTGGCTCAAAATGACAAAACTACACAAATCTTGAATAACTTCACCAAAATTTATTCAGTTGGACTACTCACCCCAATATACATAAAATCTTGGATACATTGCCACTGATGCATGATATTATGCATCACACTGTACCACCATTTCAATGAATTCCAAACGGAGACACGCTCCAGTTCGAATCAACACTCGATAACCAGAAGGACAACGCCCAACATGCCGTAGAACGTAACATTAAAGACTTTCATGTCATTATTTTTGCATCCAAATGAACATGTGCATTTCAATTTCGTCGGGTGTCACTTACATTAATATAGAGGGGCAAGCGCGGCCATATGGATCGAAAAGATCCCTTTAACTCAATTACCTCAGCCTAAAAGACATCCTGAGGCAGTTCTGGATATCGTCTTCCCTGTCACTGAATCCTTCACCTGTATGCGAAGCATAGCGCCACTTACCCTAGGTTCCCAAATACGCTACGGTCGGAGTGTCTAGCCTTTTCGAATAAAATTTTATATGCCCATAATAAAAAGAAGGGTCGTCGGGAAACGAAAACAAACAACGGAAAGGTTCTTAAAGACATTCGCTCCTTCCAACCAGCTACTGTTAGGGGAAATGGGACTAGCGAATGCAAGACCGTGAACTTGAGCAACCGGTAAAAAGGCGCACATCAGCTTGTGTTAAAATAAGGAACAGGTTACTAGACACCTTACCACCCATAACAGAATAAGGAAGCATCACCGCAATCGTAAGAAAGTGAACGTCCGTCCTCTCGAGGGAAAAGGGTGGATTCCGGCTACTGGAATACCGATGCGCATGTTGCATGTTGGCCAAACGAATGACTTCCTCGCTATGGTTGTATGTGTTCGTACGTGTCCATGGTCGTCTGTTGGACTTTTCGGTGGCTGTCGGTAGTGCACAACAAGTGTCATCCGAACAAGTCACGAAAGCGGGTGGTTTTGGTGAATCATGCTGCTCGCGGCATCGCATGTTAAATGTTGGAATATTTTTAGACGTGGCATGAATCATAGCCGAGATGCATAGCCCACATACGTTGTATTGCTCCAGATGAAATTGCAAAGACGCATCATACAGAAGCACATGTTATTATTTAAAGATTGTCATATAATCACTCTACATTTTAACGAAGTCTCTAACTTTTTATGAGTAGTTACACTTCTTTTTAGTTAGGAAAGACTAGGTAGATTTGATCAGACTTGATTGATGAGACTTGATCCCTTCCTATATTTTCGGAAATGCTACTTTTTCATTTCAAGTAATCATTTTCGACCTTTTGTTCTTTGAAAAAAGGTGTTCGACCTTTTGTCTCTTCTTTTTTACTCTTCTACCTTTTGTCTTTGCGACCTTTCGTCTTTCGACCTTCTGTGTTTTCGACGAATTGTTGTAGATATCAGCACAATCATAGACACAATTTAAAATTCTTTTATATCACCGACCTACTTTTGCTGAGTATCGTGAAACGGGATGAAATGAAGTTGATCACTTTTGAGCAAATCTGGATGTTTATTGAATTATGTAAAGAAAATTTGTACAAAATGCTCGCAAAAATATTTTTTTATATTTTTTGTTGATTCTAGGTGAAATTGATCAATTACTGTAATAGGTTACCAAAAATAAAAGGACCTGCTATTCACTGAATATAAGGTCACTGAAATCTGAATCAAATCACAAAAATCTTACAACTTGTTCATAAATCGGTTAGTTTTGGAATCGTTATTTATGAATTGCAGAATAAACCACATTTGACGTCTTAATGTAGGCAATTTTCTTCAAAATTGGCCTTCTACGAAAAAAAAAATTGTTTTTCGGAAATGTATTTTTGTCCTCAATGCAATTTCTAAACGGGGTCCAGAAAACTAATTTGGAATGTATGAGACAGTTTATTCGAATACCGTTATCCGGGGTAACATTGATCTGCGGGGTAACATCGATCGCCATGACCCTCCTCATAAAAAGCTCGAATCATCATTTATCGATGAAATATTTTCAACGCTTGAATGGTGATTCTCCTCCTTCTATTCATGAGCTAATAAACGTTGAGGGTTTTGCGAAAATAGAGTTGTGCTAATGAGTAAATTTTTCAAATTTTGGAAACCTTGATTTTTATGATTATGGATGATACGATTAAAGAATCGTGTCTCACATAAGTTCTGAAAACGATATGAGCAAAAGAAATGTGGTTGTCACTAAAAATGACATCGCCGAAAACGATTCCGTTGTCAAAACTTTTATAAATATGTTCATAATATGAGCATAATTCACATTTTACAATAAAGAATGCAGATGTTGCCTACCCTTAGGCGTATTTCACTATTCAAGGTGTTTTAAATTTTGAAATAGCTCAAAAAGTAGGGTAGATGTACCAATAGTGGAGGTACTTAGCACTATTGAAGTTCATTTTACCGCCTAAATTCAAGAAGTGCAATTAATGTACATGTTAATTTTGTAACGGGAAGTAACGACCATTGACTTAATGAGAAAAATGATTTCATCGCAGTAATCCACGGCATGTCAGTGAAAAATAATACCTCCACTATTGGTACACTTTTCGTTTAGTTGCGGTATATTTTTAATTTGTGTTTCTATAGTTGCGGTATCCGTGGTTTTGTTATGCGATCCTCCACTATAGGAACACTTTACCGCAACTATTGGTACAAGCAAGAACAGTTTCAGCAATTTTAGTGATATTTCATCAGTTTTAAAGCAATTTGAACGCTCTTTCCATCTATTCTGTGTATCAACAAGCCAAGACGTCGATTGACAGTGTCGGTTCTGTGGCTAATGTAATAAAATCAGTGAAACGGCACTACCGCAACCATAGGGAATTCATATTCGGCTTCACTGCCCATAAAGGCATAATTGTCCCATATGGAAAAAGTAGATATTGAGAAAATAGCGCTCATAGTTCGAAGTTTGTCATCTCATACAAATGTTCATTATTTTCTAGTACATTTTTGCATGCATTTTTGAATTCACGTTTTGTTATAGCTATTTCGGTTGAAAGTTCATATGGAGACTGTCATGCCTTTATTTTTCAATATGGGACTACATCAACTTCATATTTTTCCACAACATTTTCAAACAAAGTGTGTTTATTTTTATATGCATAATAAAGTTTACATTGAAACATGAATATTGCAATGAGAAAAGGTGTTGGCTCGAAAATCAATATGGGACAGTTATGCTTTTATAGACAGTTCAGGGATCATGATTTTAGTAAGTAATGATATTTTCAATATTACCGAACGTTGTTGTCATAGGTGATTAATGTTACCCCATATCAGCTAAATAAAAAAATAACTTAAATATTTTGTTAAACATACTTTAAACATTCAGAAATCAAAATACGGTATATAAGGACTGTTCATTTTATAAAGTGGACACTTTGTTTATGCCATATCTTTTTTATTTATTGATATCATAACCGGTTTTCTGTGCATCGTTCAACTATTATTCTACAATGCTATGAAAATATAAGATCTTCCAAAATGCTTTTGGTTGAAGAGATAAACAGTTTTTTCAAGAACTCCCAAGAAAAGCTGTTCGTCAAAGTTTAACATTATTTTTCGTAAAGCAAAAATCCTCATTTTTATGATCAAATTGTATGTTTGTATCCTTTACTATTCTACAAAAGAAATAGCTTTAAAAAAATCAATTATATTCCACTATTCTTTGACATTAGGTAACTTAAGTGATTTATCCATTTATGGTCAAATTTGCTGATACACAATCCTTTCACTCCCAGCAAAAAAGAAAAGTAAAAAGCGTGTTCAAAACTAGTTTAGATTACTAAAGAAACTATATTTGTGTAAGCAAGAGCTAAATCGTGGGTTTAAACCACAGTCTAAAGTATAAATTTTACTCTTAATGGTCGTTTTACTAAAAACTCTCATACTTTTAAAATCATGTACGCATATTTATCGATCTACAGCTAATTGTAAACGTTTTTCTCTGAATATTTCAATTCGTAATCTCAGAATAACATATTATGAAAATAATATGTGGAAAATAAAATCGATTTTGTCAGAGCAGTGTTGCCAATTCCAATGATTGGCATTGTGCTTTGAAAGATCTTCTTAAAATAAAACAATTGTTTTTCTATTGTGCTTCAAATGTGACGTGGGGACTAAATAAGTAACTATATGAAGGCGTAAGTTATATTTTACATTATTACTATATTAGCACTTCCGCCAGGACGTAATTTAAATCAAAAAAATCTACTCATATCAGTACCCTTCAAATTTGAAATATTTTTGTCTAAAAATATCGGGGAAAAATAATTTTATTATATCTGTAAAATTGTTGCTCCAAAACTAACCTGATTTTTTCAATCAGGCTTCTGATTGATGCTGCTTTCGAAGAACAAGCCTTTTTTGAAAATAAAAAATATAGTTTGTTGAATTTTCCAGCCAAAATCTAACAATCATTGGTTTTGATAACCTCCAAAAATCGACCGTTCGAAACGTTGTTTCATATTCGTGTGAAATTTAATTATTGTGGAGAATATTTTATTATAACAACATTGTACAATATTAGTCGAACGATGTACCGAAAACCGATTGGTATTTCATTGAATAATTAAAAAGATGCAGCATGCACAAGGTGTCCAGTCAAATGACAGTCCTTAGACACGAGCAATGAGTGTCAGTACTTGTTTAAAATATATAAAACTTACAGAATATGAATTTCCTAATGATTTTTTTAAAGAAATGTCCCAAATAATGATCAATATTACCCCGGATTACGGTAGTGTATTTATATGGCCTTGGTAATAGTCGATTGTTTGGAGAAGAACCTTTCATTCAACAGATCATAAAACATTTCAAAAAAATCCAGGTTTTCCATGCTATAATTATTTGCAATGTCGATCTGAATTTAGGAAAATCAAGAGCAGCTTTCAGACAATACGGCTTTACAGAAATTTTAATAATTGAAATCGAATTTGGTTCTTTTGATAGACTATACTTGAGGGTACGAGATCAACTTCGCCACACTGACCAACCACACTCCGAATTACGGTACCGGTATTACTACTGCAGCGTTCAGTTTTTTTTACTAAACCGAGTAAAATATTCTAGTTTTGATTTTTTTCATAATAAAAATTGGAATCTTGTCAACTTAACTTCAGCTTGAGGATAAACTTACATTTTTTGAGAGATAAAACATGTTGAAAAAATTTTTTCGCTGAATTGTTGTGATTTTTTTTTATTTCAATTTTAATTTACTTTAAGAATCAATAAAAAAAATATGAAAATCATTCAAACAAAAGCAAAACAATATCATCCAAGAAGTTTTTGAAAATTTACATTCATTATTTTATCAACTTCTGAAAAATGCAATTCAGTCGAAGCACCGTTTAACGAAAAACTATTGTCACCTAAACTTATTAAAAGTATTACAATCACCAGTATGGGCTAGAAGGTGTAAATTTCAAGATATTTGTGAATACAATTTTTAAACTTTTTTATTTCCGTTCGACATACGAAAAAATGAAAAATATATAAGGTCTGCGGGAAATTTTTGAGTGCTTAATTAAAATAAATAATATTTACTAAATAACGATCAATTTCACATTTTGTAACATGAACATTGACTGTGAGGCTTGAATGATAATAATTCTATACAGTTCTTATTTTTCAACTCCGTTGCGAGTCAGCCAACTTTTCTCAAAATAATGAACAACATAATGGCTTACTTTTGGCCTACTACAGAAATAAAATCATAACTGAAAAGTAGGGGTAGTCGGAGCGGTTTGGCCAATGGGGTGGAATGAGCATCCCTTGAAAACTGCATAAATTCTTGAAATTTCATCTGAAATAACATGCAACTCTAAAGCTGATGAGGAAATGAAGCAATAGACATGTTATAAGTCAGTGTTCAAAACTCAAAGAAAAAGAAATAAATGATATTTGTTTTTAATTATGAAACGTGGTTTTACGGCTAACCAGCCGAGTGGAAGTTTAACAACTACCGAAAAGCTAAACATTACATATAATTTGCAATTGGATTAGATGGACAAATTGATGTGAAGATTTGCGAAAAAGTTACACGTCTTCTCAGTGAGAATCGAACTCACGACTCCCCGATCTCTAGTTGGGGCGCGTTAACCACTACGCCATGAGAGGACTCATGAACGCAGAAGTTAACCTGAATTCGATTTCAGCTCAATAATCACGTGGTTCTTTTTCGCAAAGTGCACCTCTTTCGGAAGAATTAGATGCCCATCCAAACACAACGCTTCTATATATATCCAATGCCTAGCCCGAGAGCGCATTGTTTTTAGGTATAGGAATAGCACACTACACTAGCCAGCAACTGCGCTGGCTGAGGTATCTATTGTGTGGGCTTCCAATGGGTCGCGACGTTCTCAAACGACCGGTTACGGAACATGAGTCCGTTGCTCGATAAATATTTGTTTTTAATTATGAAACGTGGTTTTACGGCTAACCAGCCGAGTGGAAGTTTAACAACTACCGAAAAGCTAAACATTACATATAATTTGCAATTGGATTAGATGGACAAATTGATGTGAAGATTTGCGAAAAAGTTACACGTCTTCTCAGTGAGAATCGAACTCACGACTCCCCGATCTCTAGTTGGGGCGCGTTAACCACTACGCCATGAGAGGACTCATGAACGCAGAAGTTAACCTGAATTCGATTTCAGCTCAATAATCACGTGGTTCTTTTTCGCAAAGTGCACCTCTTTCGGAAGAATTAGATGCCCATCCAAACACAACGCTTCTATATATATCCAATGCCTAGCCCGAGAGCGCATTGTTTTTAGGTATAGGAATAGCACACTACACTAGCCAGCAACTGCGCTGGCTGAGGTATCTATTGTGTGGGCTTCCAATGGGTCGCGACGTTCTCAAACGACCGGTTACGGAACATGAGTCCGTTGCTCGATAAATATTTGTTTTTAATTATGAAACGTGGTTTTACGGCTAACCAGCCGAGTGGAAGTTTAACAACTACCGAAAAGCTAAACATTACATATAATTTGCAATTGGATTAGATGGACAAATTGATGTGAAGATTTGCGAAAAAGTTACACGTCTTCTCAGTGAGAATCGAACTCACGACTCCCCGATCTCTAGTTGGGGCGCGTTAACCACTACGCCATGAGAGGACTCATGAACGCAGAAGTTAACCTGAATTCGATTTCAGCTCAATAATCACGTGGTTCTTTTTCGCAAAGTGCACCTCTTTCGGAAGAATTAGATGCCCATCCAAACACAACGCTTCTATATATATCCAATGCCTAGCCCGAGAGCGCATTGTTTTTAGGTATAGGAATAGCACACTACACTAGCCAGCAACTGCGCTGGCTGAGGTATCTATTGTGTGGGCTTCCAATGGGTCGCGACGTTCTCAAACGACCGGTTACGGAACATGAGTCCGTTGCTCGATAAATATTTGTTTTTAATTATGAAACGTGGTTTTACGGCTAACCAGCCGAGTGGAAGTTTAACAACTACCGAAAAGCTAAACATTACATATAATTTGCAATTGGATTAGATGGACAAATTGATGTGAAGATTTGCGAAAAAGTTACACGTCTTCTCAGTGAGAATCGAACTCACGACTCCCCGATCTCTAGTTGGGGCGCGTTAACCACTACGCCATGAGAGGACTCATGAACGCAGAAGTTAACCTGAATTCGATTTCAGCTCAATAATCACGTGGTTCTTTTTCGCAAAGTGCACCTCTTTCGGAAGAATTAGATGCCCATCCAAACACAACGCTTCTATATATATCCAATGCCTAGCCCGAGAGCGCATTGTTTTTAGGTATAGGAATAGCACACTACACTAGCCAGCAACTGCGCTGGCTGAGGTATCTATTGTGTGGGCTTCCAATGGGTCGCGACGTTCTCAAACGACCGGTTACGGAACATGAGTCCGTTGCTCGATAAATATTTGTTTTTAATTATGAAACGTGGTTTTACGGCTAACCAGCCGAGTGGAAGTTTAACAACTACCGAAAAGCTAAACATTACATATAATTTGCAATTGGATTAGATGGACAAATTGATGTGAAGATTTGCGAAAAAGTTACACGTCTTCTCAGTGAGAATCGAACTCACGACTCCCCGATCTCTAGTTGGGGCGCGTTAACCACTACGCCATGAGAGGACTCATGAACGCAGAAGTTAACCTGAATTCGATTTCAGCTCAATAATCACGTGGTTCTTTTTCGCAAAGTGCAATAGATACCTCAGCCAGCGCAGTTGCTGGCTAGTGTAGTGTGCTATTCCTATACCTAAAAACAATGCGCTCTCGGGCTAGGCATTGGATATATATAGAAGCGTTGTGTTTGGATGGGCATCTAATTCTTCCGAAAGAGGTGCACTTTGCGAAAAAGAACCACGTGATTATTGAGCTGAAATCGAATTCAGGTTAACTTCTGCGTTCATGAGTCCTCTCATGGCGTAGTGGTTAACGCGCCCCAACTAGAGATCGGGGAGTCGTGAGTTCGATTCTCACTGAGAAGACGTGTAACTTTTTCGCAAATCTTCACATCAATTTGTCCATCTAATCCAATTGCAAATTATATGTAATGTTTAGCTTTTCGGTAGTTGTTAAACTTCCACTCGGCTGGTTAGCCGTAAAACCACGTTTCATAATTAAAAACAAATATTTATCGAGCAACGGACTCATGTTCCGTAACCGGTCGTTTGAGAACGTCGCGACCCATTGGAAGCCCACACAATAGATACCTCAGCCAGCGCAGTTGCTGGCTAGTGTAGTGTGCTATTCCTATACCTAAAAACAATGCGCTCTCGGGCTAGGCATTGGATATATATAGAAGCGTTGTGTTTGGATGGGCATCTAATTCTTCCGAAAGAGGTGCACTTTGCGAAAAAGAACCACGTGATTATTGAGCTGAAATCGAATTCAGGTTAACTTCTGCGTTCATGAGTCCTCTCATGGCGTAGTGGTTAACGCGCCCCAACTAGAGATCGGGGAGTCGTGAGTTCGATTCTCACTGAGAAGACGTGTAACTTTTTCGCAAATCTTCACATCAATTTGTCCATCTAATCCAATTGCAAATTATATGTAATGTTTAGCTTTTCGGTAGTTGTTAAACTTCCACTCGGCTGGTTAGCCGTAAAACCACGTTTCATAATTAAAAACAAATATTTATCGAGCAACGGACTCATGTTCCGTAACCGGTCGTTTGAGAACGTCGCGACCCATTGGAAGCCCACACAATAGATACCTCAGCCAGCGCAGTTGCTGGCTAGTGTAGTGTGCTATTCCTATACCTAAAAACAATGCGCTCTCGGGCTAGGCATTGGATATATATAGAAGCGTTGTGTTTGGATGGGCATCTAATTCTTCCGAAAGAGGTGCACTTTGCGAAAAAGAACCACGTGATTATTGAGCTGAAATCGAATTCAGGTTAACTTCTGCGTTCATGAGTCCTCTCATGGCGTAGTGGTTAACGCGCCCCAACTAGAGATCGGGGAGTCGTGAGTTCGATTCTCACTGAGAAGACGTGTAACTTTTTCGCAAATCTTCACATCAATTTGTCCATCTAATCCAATTGCAAATTATATGTAATGTTTAGCTTTTCGGTAGTTGTTAAACTTCCACTCGGCTGGTTAGCCGTAAAACCACGTTTCATAATTAAAAACAAATATTTATCGAGCAACGGACTCATGTTCCGTAACCGGTCGTTTGAGAACGTCGCGACCCATTGGAAGCCCACACAATAGATACCTCAGCCAGCGCAGTTGCTGGCTAGTGTAGTGTGCTATTCCTATACCTAAAAACAATGCGCTCTCGGGCTAGGCATTGGATATATATAGAAGCGTTGTGTTTGGATGGGCATCTAATTCTTCCGAAAGAGGTGCACTTTGCGAAAAAGAACCACGTGATTATTGAGCTGAAATCGAATTCAGGTTAACTTCTGCGTTCATGAGTCCTCTCATGGCGTAGTGGTTAACGCGCCCCAACTAGAGATCGGGGAGTCGTGAGTTCGATTCTCACTGAGAAGACGTGTAACTTTTTCGCAAATCTTCACATCAATTTGTCCATCTAATCCAATTGCAAATTATATGTAATGTTTAGCTTTTCGGTAGTTGTTAAACTTCCACTCGGCTGGTTAGCCGTAAAACCACGTTTCATAATTAAAAACAAATATTTATCGAGCAACGGACTCATGTTCCGTAACCGGTCGTTTGAGAACGTCGCGACCCATTGGAAGCCCACACAATAGATACCTCAGCCAGCGCAGTTGCTGGCTAGTGTAGTGTGCTATTCCTATACCTAAAAACAATGCGCTCTCGGGCTAGGCATTGGATATATATAGAAGCGTTGTGTTTGGATGGGCATCTAATTCTTCCGAAAGAGGTGCACTTTGCGAAAAAGAACCACGTGATTATTGAGCTGAAATCGAATTCAGGTTAACTTCTGCGTTCATGAGTCCTCTCATGGCGTAGTGGTTAACGCGCCCCAACTAGAGATCGGGGAGTCGTGAGTTCGATTCTCACTGAGAAGACGTGTAACTTTTTCGCAAATCTTCACATCAATTTGTCCATCTAATCCAATTGCAAATTATATGTAATGTTTAGCTTTTCGGTAGTAAATAAATGATGTTCGAAAAAACTGCCCATATTGCCCTGAATGGCTCTTTTAAATTTCATCATTTCAGAATGATGATGTTTGACTGTTAGAATGTTTTTAAAAAATTATAACTTCTTGCACGGAGTGCTCATAAAAACTAATAAATTTTAAGTGTAGTAACAAAATAATTGCATTTTTAGATTATATGAGTGCAAAATAACAATCAAAACTGGGGTGCTCATATCACCCCATCAGTAAAAAATCGACTCGAACCATGACAAATTTTGAAAAATCAATAATTTATACGTGAACTTTATAAGAAAAAGGAAGTCATGCGGATCTACCCAGACAACCAGAAATCGCATGAAAGTTCACGTTTCAACTCGTTTATTCATACTAATTACATCAAACCCGCAAAACACCGTGGATTAACTCGCCAGTTTGATGAGTTTCCTCGCATAATACACTTCTTTTCTGAGTTCATTTATACATTTTGTTTCGTCTCGTACACTCGTACAAAGTAAGTCGCATCAATCCGTAGCAGCTGTCAAATCAACATTTGTTATCATAAGTTAAGTCGCATAAGATCACAGGTTCGGTAGAATATTTATACACTCGCATTGTATGTTATTATTCATCACATAATATATGCACGCATATCGCCTCCACTTTTTTACGTAGAAGGCCTTTTCGCGACATCTTATAAGTGAAATTTTGCACATATAAAGCCTCCAGGTGATTTCGTTATACGTACATTTTGGTTGTCTGGGTAGTGTATTCATCTAAAAATTGTTGGAAATCATGCAAACATTCGAAAAATTCATATTATTTTCAGCACTTTTATCGACTTTTCTTTAAGGTGGCCAAACTGCCCCACTTTCCCCTACTATTTAACGGTTCTGAAGAGTATTACTTTCCAATTCTGTTTTGGAAGCTGGCAAATTTATCTGATTGTCTCCCTCGAATTGCTCTAGATTTCTCAATGACTTAGTCATCTATTTTTTGATTCTATATCCGTTGGATGATCCGAGTTCTACTCAGGTGAGCATAGCGAAAATTCAATTTAAAATATGATTTAACAGGGAAACTATTGATTATTTTTATTCAATCAAAGTTTTAACCCCTCTACCGGCAGCTTCATTTTTTACCGCTAAAAAATATTCAAAACGCGATAACTTGTTTGTTTCTCGATAGTTTTGCACCATTTTTTCACAAGACCTCAAAAAACTCTTCTAGTTTAAAAATCTATATCGATATTAATCATTGGTGATCAAGTTTTGAAGATAATCCGATGTTCCTTCTGGGACTTACATTCTCCATATAAAATGTTTTTGGCGGCCATTTTGTTTTTGGTCAATTTATCAAAAAATAAAATAAAATGTGTACTATACAATGCCAGGTAATAAAGGAGCTACTCAGAAAAAATCATACAAATCGCTTCAGTATTCTTGGAAAAATCTTAAAATTACAATATGAGGTTTTTTAGAGTTTTTAAGATCTTTATTTGTCCAGTGTGTCCAGTGTGTATCTGAATACGATAAAAATTTTGTAGCCTGAGATATTTACGTTAGTTATGGCTACGTGTCGGTTCCCCAAGAAATTCTGGAATATCTGCGAATCCAGATGACCAATATCGACACATATTCTAATTCTAGAAGAGATTTTTGAGAGGTTGTGAAAAAAATGGTGCAAAAATAATGAGAAAAAAAAGTTAATACGATTTGAATACTCTTTTAGCGGTAAAAAATGAAGCTGCCGGTAGAGGGGTTGAATACTTTATGCCCTGGGAGGGAGGCACAGATACTACACACGAAATTTGATACTATTTTTTTCCAAACTGCAAGATAACTCCAGTTTGCCAACGACAATCAAGGCAGGCTTGGTGAAAATCGCTACTTTTCATTTGTTGTGTACCTTCAATCTTTCTGGACAAACATTGGAGAAGGGCTACAGTTTTCTATTCGTTTAATTTTCAGTTTTATTGGAAAAAGTAGAAAGAGCCTCATTCCAGTACGTTATATTCAATTAGAATAAACGGTGCTCTCGTGACATTACTTTCGAATGTGCATGGATTGATTCTAATTCGATTTTTGCTACTTTTGATGAAATGCAAAAATATGCTTTGGCTAATTACGCGCTTTTATCATGTTTGTCCATTGTTTAAGATCCGGACTCACAGTGACAGTTCGTGACAGCAACATCTCGGCTCACTGTGACGTAGAGAAATTTCGTATTGGTTTCTCCCTCCCAGGTTATGCCTATATTTAATGATTACGTAATAAATAAATGATCCTTTTTAGTAATACTGTTTGTTTGAATGTTCAAATACTAATAAGTACGATAATGATTAAAACTTGTGGAAAATATATTGATTGCAATGTTTGTTTTGGCGTTTTAAATAATCCGGATATAATATCCAAATGTTTGTTTTAGATCTAAATATCATTTTTCGTACTCTCAAAATGCACTAAGCACCTTTTGGGCAATGACCTTCGAGCTGTTTAGTGGAATACCTATTAGTAAATGATAAACCGAATTTAGTGCTATATCATTTAATTCCACTAGAGTTTCAATCTCTGGTATAGTACTAATCTAATTTTCCGTGTAATTAACGGAAAAAACACCACCAAGCCCTTTTTCTGTGATAGTTTGATTGTAGATAAATATGAAATGTATAAATTTGTGTATTACACATCAACCCTAAAATGACGTGGACGTCTTTTTTGCACTCTGTTGCCCATATCTTTCGACTTAATTCATCAATTTTCAAAATTATGACAGTTTTATGTAGTTCCATTACCACACATATATTTCGAATGTATTCGTGTGAAAGTATATGGATTGGATAAAGTATGTATCAAGTCTTGCAAACTCATGTTTGAACAGTTTCAAACCACTTTAATCACTTAGCTACTTGACATTTTTAGATTCGAGAGACCACAAGGCGTAGTATGCAATCCTGGAGAACCAACCTAAATCAAATGTTGATTTCCATATTGTGTCAAGTAAAAATATATTTTCTCGACAAGATATGACCATCGGAAGTCTTTCTGGTCATTTTAAATAAAGGTGACCATTAAAAGTCTAATCAGAATTCCAGTTTTGGTCCCAAAATGCTGATTTTTATCATTAGAAAGCAACCCTTACGCAAAACAGCAAAAAACACTGATTCAGCTAATTGGAACTTATAAAGTTGGAATATTCTGATCGTATAGGGGTCATTTTGAATTTTCTTCAGTATCTCCGGTAGGTATTTAGTTCCGAAATACAAATTCATATTTTAAAAAAATATCTTGTGGCCCAAGCATCTCAATTTGAAAGATATTCTCATCGTGAGAAACATAAAATACAACTGTTTGTAAATCTATAGCAAGCTAAATAAGAGTATTTAGGATACGGTCGATCAGGTTGAGTAAGTTCCGCTGCTTTTTTTAGAAATTGCAGTTATATTGAGAGGGTCCTTGTGGGAATTTTTCAATGATTTCAATAAGAATCCTGAAAGGTTTCTGATGAGAATCCTGAAAGGTTTCTGATGAGAATCCTGACGAAGCCTAATGATAATCTTAAATGGATTCGGGTAAGAATCCGACAAGGCTTCCAATGAAATCCCTGTAAGATTCCTAATAAGCTCTCTGAAAGTTTTCTGATGAAATCCCTGGATGGTTTCTGATAAAAATCCTGGACAGTTTCTGAAGACAATACTGAAAGTTTTCTGATGAAAATCCTGGTAGGATTCTGATGAGAATCATGGTAATATTCTAATGAGAAACCTGGAAGTATCTCTTTAGGAATCCTGGAAGAATTATGATTTCAGATGAGATGCAGTATTTTTGATGAGGATCCTAGAAAATTTGGATAAGATTTGAGAAAAGATTTCATGTAAATCCTGGAAGAATCATGATGAACATCCAGGAAGAATTCTTCAGAAAATCTAAGAAGAATATTTGAGCTTGAGCTTGAGCTTGATTGGCCGCCCGTGGTTGCTACTCCAGTATCGCCAGATCAGCTGCATTTACACAAGGAACCAACCAGATGAATGTTTGGGACTAACAGACACCCTCAGTGTATATTTGCTGGTGATCTTCTATTTTTAAGCGATTATGGCGCCTTGCCACGTCAGAATGCAGACCAATGAGGAAAGGGAAGAAATAGATGTTGCATTTATACTGGCCCACTGTAGACCGTGAAGTCCACCTGCATCTACATCTACGCCAGTTCATGCGGGAGTGTTGGGTGGGGACAAAGGCATGACAGAGGTTTGCTTTTTGGTTAACAGACTGCCTATGTATCAGGCGTGTTATAATTATTAAAGAATGGAAGCGTAGGGAAACGGTGTCTTGTCCGTCTCTGGTTCTAGCGTTTGCTATGAACGGATAGTTTGAGTGTGATAGATTAGGAGTGGAAGATAGAAGCAAGTGAAAGATACTACTACAAAGTAATAGGAAAAGGACGGGCCTGGGATTGAACCCATGACCTTCTGCTTATGAAGCAGAAGCGGTAGCCTTTAGACCACCAACCCCGTCTTTCTGCAGAAAATCTAAGAAGAATTCTGATAAAAAGGGATCTAATCAGAATACTGTAAGGAATTTGGTGAGAATCCTGGAAGGATTTCGATCAGAATGCTTGAAGGATTTTTATGTGAATCCTGGGAGGGTTTGAATAAAAATCTTGGAAGGATTCTGTTGCAAATATTTATCCTGGAAGGATTCTGATAAGAATTCTGAAGATATTCTGATGAGAACAACGGAAAAATTCTGAAAAATAAATCGGAAGGGAATTACATAGAATCATTGGACGATTTTGATGAGCCTCTTGAGAGGATTCTTATGAGTATGCTGGAATAATTCTGAAAATAATCTTGGAAAGATAAGATTCCTGGAACGATACTGATAAAATCCTAAATGGATTTTGATGAGAATAGTGAGAGTATTCTGACAAGCATATCTAGAGGATTCTGATGAGAATCCTGAGAGAAATGTGATGAGAATCCTAAGAGGATTCTGATGAGAACCCTGAGAGGATTCTGTTAAGAAAGCTAAGAGGATTCTTATTAGAATCTTTAGGGATTCTAATTAAAATTATGATAGGATGCTAATTAGAATTCTACGAAAAAAATTTTTTTGAGAATTATTGAATTTTGAAGATAATTTTCATATAATTTTATTGAAAAACTTGAGACGAGTTAGATGTGAATCCTGAGAGGATTCACGTGATATTTGATATTGTGCATAATGGGTGTTTTCTTGGGATAAATATTGGCCTTTGAAACCAAAAACGAGGCTCTGGAACCGAACCTAAACTGGTTACCTGTTTTGAAATCGCCAGAAAGGCTTCTGATGATCGTCTTTTATCGAGTAAATATAAAACATATAAAACCGTATGCAAAGAATATTTTATTTGGGTTGGTTCTTCAGGATCGCATACTAAGGCTTCCGGTCTCCTGTATGTTAAATGATCAAGTGATTACTATGGTTCAAAAATGTTCCCAATAAGCTCGCAAGACTTGATACATACTATATTCATATAATTTTACATAAATACATAAAAAATCTTTTGAAATTTTATCAACAATTAATCGTCCTATGATGTTCACTACATTTCCGACCATGTATCCGGATTGGTCACCGGTATTTAAATATTTCTGGATGCAATTAATCCCCTGTCTACACAAAACAGTTCTAATTTTGAGAATTGATCAATTGACTCAAAATACTGCAATAAAGTCATCCACGCCTTCTATGGGTTAAATACAACACAGGCATTTGTAGGTTTCAAAATATGTAAATCAATTTTCCATACATTTGTCAGTAATACAAAATTACGGCTTAAACTTTCAAGCAGGATACACATTATTTTATTTTCAGGAGAGCGGAATTCATGTACAATATTAGGTATAAAAATAAAATATCGAAAATGGTGCCATATTTGATTTAAATGACCAGCCGTCCATGATTTGCTTGTCCATTTTGAACAAAAAACAATCTTCTGTTCAATATAAGTGTTCAACTCATGATAGACCAAATTTTCCGACATTCTGAAAGATCACGTCAGTTCAACGACCTCCTAAATCACAAACAAAAACCCAAAAAATCGCCAGATGTACAACACTTTCCGACCCGGCACGCATAGCTCCGGAGAAATGTAGGTATACGTATTCCAGAACAGCTTGTGACCACCGGTTTTCGTCTATCCCGGTTCGTCTGTTGCAATTCCCGCCGTAGCTGATCCTGAGAGCTGCAGCTTGCTTGTCATGAACACACCCCTCTTTCTACCTTGTTACTATACTATTGCTCAGCTCGACCGGTGATCAATTAAATAATGAAGCCTTCCCGTCGTCGCTGAAAGGTTGATAGTAACGATACGATGCATACGGACTGAATCATGGGCGTAGCTAGGAAGGGAGGGGGGGGGGAGTAGGGTTAGAGGGATCATTCTTAAACTTTTCACGTATATCATATAATTTATGCCTATCAGATGTATTTGAAGTCACTGTTGGTCTTAATCGTTCGGAATATGAGTCAAAACGGTATACCACATTCAAAAATTTGCAATTGTAGTAGTCATACTAAATAAAATTGGTAGATTTTTTTAAATATTACTTAGATACTTCTTTCTTTTCTTTTTTCTGACATTACGTCCCAACTGGGACAAAGCCTGCTTCTCAGATTAGTGTTCTTATGAGCACTTCCACAGTTATTAACTGAGAGCTTTCTTTGCCGATTGACCATTTTTGCATGTGTATATCGTGTGGCAGGTACGAAGATACTCTATGCCCTGGGAATCGAGAAAATTTCCTTTACGAAAAGATCCTCGACCAGTGGGATTTGAACCCACGACCCTCAGCATGGTCATGCTGAATAGCTGCGCGTTTACCGCTACGGCTATCTGGGCCCTTTACTCAGATACTATTTCCTGTCATTATTTTGAATCAATCATACATTCTTCTTTTTGTCTATAATGTTTGCTTTTATATTTACAAATATATTTAAAAAAAATACAATACTTAAACGTTAGAACATTAAGAAACGAGATAATGACAGTGAAACAATATCTTAAAATTGCATCAGATCAGTGAAAATTAGTGAAACATCTATTCAAAAAGCATCAAAATAGCAGGGTGTACTGAAGTCTACAAATTCACTTCATATTTAGCGACTAGTGGGCAGTGGTATCAGATGGAAAACACTAGTCTATTTAAAAGTGGACACGAACAAAGAAACGAAAGCGAAAAGTCGTTCAATTCTGTTGATTTGTTTTCGAATCATAACATAGAGTCATCAATTTGTTTTCTATTTAGATATGTGCAATGTCACACAAACTAACAGTATCGTGTAGTGTCATTCCAAAATATGACAAAATTTAGATTCTGGACACCGAGCATAGTTCGTCCATATTAGGACAGATACCTTAGGAGCCCAAAAAACGGGGCCCGGTACGCAGTGCACCCACCGTACCCCATAGCTACACTACTGGGCTGAACGCAAAGAGAACAGAGATACCTGGCATCAGCAGAGGTACCACCACATTCCGCAACGTTTTTGGAAACCGGAACCGAAGGGGAAAAAGAAAACCTTCCAGGTGCAACATTGATTCAAGCATCACCCATATAGATCGCACAGGAGGCAGGCGACACCACTTTGCTGAAATGCTGGAAACGGCGCATAAATTTCCATTTGTTTTCACGCCGCACCGCGCTTGGCTTGGCGAAGGCGACGAACTAAAAACTAATCATAATTAACAATTACGAGTGTAGTGTAAAGGTACACCACTGTAGTAAGTGGTATAAGTTTGTAGTAAAGGTAGACGCCACGAGGGAGCACGGAAAAGCGAGAAATGCATCATAAAAAATATGTTTAGGCATGAATCACCCCAAAAACCAGGATAGCGCCGCGACAGCAAAAGGGGGCGAAATGCCGTATGCGAGTTTATGTTTTGATCCGGCGTCGGTCGGTGACGACGAGGACTGCCCATGGACACACATTTTGCTGAACGAAGAACGGAGGTGGCAAACGGGAGAAAGGTGAAGCGACCGTCGTCGTCGTACATCCGCACGTGCTCTTGTAGTGAGCTGTGATCGGCAGGCTGTTGTAGGAGGCAGTGGTTCTCAATTGGGTAATCGGATTTCATTGTTACTTCCAATCAAATGCAAATGTAAAAACGTTTGTATTATAACATTTTTATTCAATTACTGTTGGCAAATCTCGGAACATAATTTCGATTCTATACCATTACCCGGAATACCATTACCCGGAATGCAATTTACCGGAATACCACTTACCGGAATGTACCATTACCCGGAAAAACCGTTTACCGGAATGTACCATTTACCGGAATGCACCATTACCCGGAAAGCCAAATCTTCCATTTTCGACGACCATTTTCAGTACATTTGTATATTTTTTTTTTATTCTCTTTCAATGATGCTCAGCACAAATTATGTCACGCTAACCATGGACCTTCTTGACTCCCTCGGTTTCTATAAACACTTTTTCAAAAGACAAATTCAAACAGCTATGGACCAAAAATGTTTTTCTTCTTGCCGGCGTTACGAGTCAATAGAAACAAAGCTATTCTAGTAGAATTTCTACAGTTAATAGCTGACCACTTTTGCATTCTTACATAGTTTGACAAGTATATAAGTTCTCTAGCTCTGAAACGTCGTCAAATTTGCCAACTAGAAATAATTTTGAATCGGCGATATTCAATTCTACCAACCTTAGCTTGATCATTATGAATAGCTGCACTTTGCCGCAATGAATATTACGATACCAAAATTAAATTGCACATGTCATTTATTTGCGATTTTATTAGAAAGGAATCGCCTGATAGGGTGTATAGCTACTTGGGCACTTCCACAGGTTTTTCTCGGCCGAATTATCTGAAATTTTGCAAAAAGAGGCACTGCAGTACGACGCACTACAGTACGACGCACATTGTGGCCAAATATAAACTAAGTAGCTTTTAAAAAAAACACTGCCGAAGTGAATCAAAAGTGCCAAAGCTTCCTATAGATCTATGAAAACTATGTCTTCAAATTAAGGCTGTAGAACTAAACATTACAGGCAAGGATAAAAAGAATGAAGAGAATTATTTTTGTTTTGTATATTTGATGTCAAATATTAACGAGGTCAATATAAATCGAAAAAAAATCGCCTAACGATTAAGGTGGAGATGCATCGAAGCCAAACCTCAAATTTTGAAGAGCACATATCTAGAGAACTAAACGCCCGTTCAAGCTGAAAACTTAATCGATTGGTTACATCCAGCGTGTGATCAATCGATTAAGTTTTCAGCTCGAACCGCTTCCTGGTTTCCTAGATTTGTGCTCTTGAAAATTTAAGGATTGGCTTCGATGTATAGTCACCTTAAGGTTGGGTGCATTATTGTAAATAGAAAATCTCAGCATTTGAAAATGTTTGGATTTATAATGTTTTTTTATTCCCTTCAAATAACAATTTAGAATCCATTTTAAATATTTTATCGCAAAAAAAACTCTTATCTTGCGAGGGAAGGGACATACAACAGTGCTATTCTCATTTTAGCTTTAAGGCTCCCCCAAATCAACACGATTTTTTAAGCGACATCGACAAAAAATCGACGCGATTTTGTTGTTGAGTCGCTGCAAGCACTCTTATATGGAACCATCTAGATCGACACGACGAAAATCGCTGCGAAATTGCGTCGCTGTGGCTTAGACACTCTCATCAAACTGTGCATGCAGCGCTTGTGCATGTCGCTGTGACCGTAAAAAATCACCTTGATTTAAGGGAGCCTTTAGAGGAAATCTAAAACATCAAAACGAAACTATCAGTGCCTTGGTGATTGAGAGTAGAGACACTATTCGCCATTGTGACGTCCATCTTTGGATTCCGAAATATTGAACCTAATTAGATCTACTTTTCATTTGAATTTGCTTGATTTTGCTATATACTACGAATGTCATAACTCTGAATGTCTGTACCCCAAATCCAATGCCAGGATAATATACTAGAAAGAACAGTAAGCAATCATATTGTCATAAATTTGGTCATTTGCGACTAAACACATTTTACCAAAAATGCCGAGATCTGTGGAACTCGAAAGAACCGCCAACCAAATAAAGAAGGGTGAATATCAGATGGCCTGAAATGGGTCATTCTAGACAAAAGGAATATACGGAGGATTTGCATTCGGTTATTGACGTTTACAGAAACGACATTCGGTGGATTGACACTCGGCGAAAAGGAGCACAACTAATCCTGTTCAAAATTCTAATCATTGCTTATTAATTAACAATTGGACGCTTTTAGAACCGACGGTCCAATGTCAAAAGTAATGTTACATAATTGTAACCAAATTTAGCCAGTTCAGCCAAGACAAGCTGCAAAGATAAGTTTAAAGAACAGCTTATTTTTAAAAGAAGGGTGAATCATCTATGAAATGCAAATATATGAAGATGGCGCATATTGACATGATCAAGTATGAAGATATCTTAGACTCCTCTTCGATGCTTAGGAATTTTGAAGGAAGAACATCCCCTGTCCATTATCGTTACAAAATACTGACCCGAATGACCGCAAAACGGTTAAAGGGACGTTATGAAAAAGGCGAGAAATAGAAAAATAATTTTCCGGTAAATGGTCCTTCCGGGTATTGGTTTTCCGGTAAATGGTTCATTCCGGTAAATGGTTTTCCGGGTAATGGTCTTCCGGTAAATTGCATTCCGGGTAATGGCTTTCCGGGGTAATGTCGGAGAACCATAATTTCTTGGAAGAAAAAAAACTTTTCTTATGGTAATTGTATTTTATTTAGCATACGTGGGCCTATTAGTTTACTTTACATAAGATCAAGGAAAGAAAAAACGTGATTAAAATTACATTGTTGGTGAAAGAAGAAAACTATTCACTTTAATTCGCCACGGATTGAAAAAAAAATCAAATCTTGATCAAAAGATGAAACACACATGTCATATCTAGGGCAATGGTATGTCGGTGGCCCTTGATATGTTCAATTTCTTGAATAAAAACCTCTCATGTCTTTATGGAATATAAATATTATATATATAGTAGCCTTCTAACTTTTAAGGCTAATGGGGATATTGCTAAAGATTTCCAAGCATATAATAGCTAAATTTCGTGGTTGATAGTATTTGCAAAGCCTCAACAGACGTGTCTACTACATGAGTTCGGATATTGAAGATGTTCCAAATCGTTCGGGTCCTAATAATTTATCGACTCTACTACAGTCTATACTTATGCATTTTCTGTAATCACATTCGTTTTCATCGGTGTATATCCATTATCACAAAAACAAAGCATTTTGATTCATATTCACAATTAAGGCTTTACAGTGACTTCAATTGCATTTCAAAGGCATAAATTAGCAGATATTTACTATTAGTTTTACGCAAAAGTATGGAACAATTTTGTTTCAAACTGTGCTCAATTTGTCTCATAGTCCAATCACGTTGAATCAAATTCCGAACAGTGTGAATAAATCGTACCGTTTTGTCTCAAATTTCAAACAGGCTTATATTACAAAAAACATCTGGATTGTGTTGGAATTTTTCATTGAAATATGTCATCAAACATCGAGGAAAACGGTAGTCTATTGCAACTCAATGTTTAAAGTTATTCTAGACACTGTGAGTTGTAATGATTTTTTAGTTTGAGGCCAGTAAAACCAATTCATATTAATTTATTTGCAAAATTATTCATTTGAATAATATTTATTGGCCCTGTTTGCAGCAAGGTGTTCGGAATATCAGACTAATTAAGTACAGTGTTCGACAATTGAAGCCAAATGTTGTTCCATACTAAAGCGTTAGGATAATAGTAAATAAACTATTACTTTTGTCTTTACAGTCCATAGATTACAGTTAAGTTCTTTAAGGAAATTGAATATTTTAAAACTATTGGCTAATTTATCCCTATCAGTTGCATTCAAAGTCCCTGTAAGTCTTGAATATTTAAAAAATAAGTCAAAACGGTATTCAATTAAATATTGTTTTTAAATAGATTCATCTGAGCTGAGTTTACTGCCATAGAACTAGAGAATCATAGCAACAAACCACCTTACGCCCAAACACCCCATCCCAGAGTTTAAATTATCTTAACACACATTTCTAATTTATCAACAGCGATTGCAACACAATATGCAAGTAAAAAGTAAAACTAACTTTAATTTTATGAGAGAACAAAGCTGCTAAATGTGATTCTAGTGGATGCAGTATCCTTTAAAGAAAGGCAATTAATATTAGAAAATAGAAAATCAAAGATTGAAGGTTGTAGGTTAAAACACATATATAGAATAAAGAAAAGTATAAATAAATTAGTAATTCAGAATTTGAGGTTTAAGAAAACATTGAATGCTAAATTTAAATAATAATCGGTTGGTTATTGACTGAATACCTATCTCTTGGTAGATAACTGAATTTGGTTGGACCTATGAAAGTGAAAATTTCTAAAATTGTACTAACCGTAGGCATTAAGTTACTGAAAAAATATCAATAATTCGAAGTAAATTGAATCAATCAACTGAGGCTTTTTTAAAAATTGCCTTGTTGGCGATTGAAATCTACCGTTAAAACAATTTCATGGCATGCTTGTCAGTCTTATCATAACAAACTGGCCAGCTGTCATATGTGATTTCCAATATGGCGGAATGAGCTACAGTAATGTTCCGATTTTGTCAGCCCCATGCTGCATTTAGGGTTGACAAATTCGGGAAAGAGCTAAAATCGGAAAAAAAAATTCGACTGATTTCAAGTTTTATTTTAACTTAAAGACTTGGTTTTATGATTTGGTTAATAAAACATTGTTTTTTACTTCCATTTTCTGTGTACTGTAATCCAAGGTAACATTGATAAGTTTATTGGATAATTATTAAAAATGTCGGGTGTTTAGATGATAGTATAGACGTGGCCAAAGTCATAATTGACCTTATGCACCCAATATTGCCAGTATAGATGTTTAGTCTAATTAAAATAAATATAAATTTTAAGGCGAACAAAAATCGGGCAAAAAAGGAAGCTTAAATCGGTGGGTAGATAAATCGGGTCAAAAAGGGTGCTGAAATCGGGGGTAGATAAATCGGGGGTAGACAAATCGGGTCATTACTGTATTTCACACATTGAACTACCTCCCTTCTAGGATACCTTGGTTCAGCAATGTGTGTTTCGTTGAAATAATGTTGAACAAAGCGTACTATTTTGAATAATCGTGGTAGTAAAAGCATCTACAAATTTTCTTAGACAATGGATCTTTGAAGATATTTTTTGTCAGAGCTCACCGCATCAAAACAAAGGCGCCACGTTAATATGGGATTCAACATTGTGACAGCATTGCTGTTCTTCTCAAACACACAAGGCTACCGTGGCGCTATCTATGCTTTCCATAGCGACCGTTTTGATTATTTTAATGATCCATTTCAAGAAATTCAGTTTTGCAACTAAAGCTGTATTATACCAAAATGGGGGAAAATTTCGCAGGCCATAATATTTTAACCTTCTAATTACAGAATCTTAGTCCAAATGATGAATTGTTTAAAGATCCGGGCTTACCAGTGACAGTTCGTGACAGTAAATCTCGGCTCACTGTGACGTAGAGAAATTTTGTATCGGTTTCTCCCTCCAGGTAGGTATAAAATTTAATTGTAATATCACGTCATTTTTAGATGCCCCATCATTCTCGTCGCAAATATGATGTGCAATAAAATCTTTCAAATGTATAAAAACTAGCCGGATCCGGAGGCTGCCCGAAAATTGGTCTAGCAATCGATAGAAACGGTTTGAGTAATGAAACAAAAGAAAAGATACGAAACTAAACGAATTTGAACAACGATTCTAGCGAGTTGAAATAACCATAACCGTTACCTCTCGGTCATATCACCACATTGAAGAAGGATTGATACATTTGAAACAAGTTGTGTGTTGTTAGTCGATAGGGGTCTGTTTGACATTTACATCGATGTCGCTCATTTACATTTGAAGCGGAATATTGTAGAAAATGGGTGTGATCGATTGAAACTACGTTCAAATAATGATACATAACTGAAATTCATGTCGACCGGTATAACTTTTTTTCTGTATAATGGGCTATATGAACCTGAGAAGAAAAGTAGTCGCCTAACTCGTTGCATGGGAAATTTCATGCCAGAAATACTAAAGAACAATTATCTTTGGATCGCAGTTCGCAGTTGACAAGAAACGTAATCTCAATGGAGCTCTTCTGTAAGAAAATTTCTTGACCATTTTTTTTCGATTCTTTTTACTTTTCTGGAGCGCAAAACAGCATACCTAGCATTCCGCGTCACTATCGATCGAGTTTCAGTATGACGTTCTTTGAAAATTCTAGGTATGGCTTGGTTTGTAAAGATATTTCGTGGAGCACCTGCCAAGCTCCGCTGGATTAGAAATCGTCAAATATGCCTAGTTCGATAATCGTGAATATGCCTAAGTTCGAAATCTGTAAGATATCCTGTTACAGGAGATTCATTGAATAAGACACACACTTTTACTTCTATTTTGTAAAAAAAAAAATAAGTTGCTCGAAACTATAAGTGTATATAAACTTTGGTAAAGATTCATTTTATTCATCAAACTATGAATGTTGCGTTTGTGTATCTGTTCAAAACGACTTTTGAATAGTTTGACATTAATTCCTTCCACTTGGAAATTTTTCATATTAACTAAAAATACCATGCCCCACAGTGACGGATCACTTTGGCGTTCAACATCGGATAACTCGCTCAAAACATAAACGTTGACGTAAAACATATTTTTCCCATGTTATACTATTTGTCTTCTAGCATTTGTAAAGTTATGCACAACATTCGACCGCTTAATAACGGTGTATTTGACAAATGTTTAGTTGGTACCACACAGCTATCATTATATGGTCGTTTTCTGTAAGAAGTGCCGTCAGCATTCATAAGCTCCCACAAGTGGTAAAATTCATATTTTATAGGATAAAACATGCTCGTTCGCTTCGATTTAGTGTGAATTCATCTTTAGAAAACAGTTTTCTTGATTGTTGATTCTAAATACCGAATATTAGCACTTCTAACTACTGATCCATAATATGGACCAGGAAATGATTGTTTACCACGGTTATAGATCACTACCAAAGAATGTAGATCTCTACCATTTTAAGCATTGGATACGACATTTTCAGACAATAGCACTAAGGATAAAACTAATACAACATCAAGGTTGGTAATTTTCATTTTTTAGCAGACAGAAATTGGTGGAAAACTTGGTGTGGAGCGAAAACAGTTCATGCCTCAGTTACTACAATGCAGTATATCACAAAAAAGGACATTTTACCCTTGTTTTCAGCTCTAACAATGCTATTTTTTGCAGTAATATGTGACACATTGTTAACTTTCACCAAATCATGCAATACAGATCTTGAGATTACAGGAGCATAAAATTATGAAATTACTAGGCCTTTTTAGATTCCAGTACTGAGATTCTGATGTAAAATCTGTAAAAATCAGAAATACCTTCTCAAAAATACCAAAATAATTTTGAAAGATCAATAACCGAATCAAAAGCCGTATTTTTAATATTACCACAAGAATCCCAGAAAGGCTTACTTATTCCCACAGTTATTATAACAAATCTAGAATGTCTATTGGAATCCCAGAATTTTCTTAGATATTCTGGAATTCCAAATGAAATACGCGAATCTTGGATGTCACAATTCTCACGTAAAGTTCAATATTACTTTATAAATACCTGAATTCCCACAGACATCCAAGGATTCCTAAGAAACAACATAATTATCGTAATGCCAAAATTCACGCGAAAATGCGGAATCTTACTGGAATCTCAGTTCTTTTTGAAATCCCAGATTTTTTGCGGAAATCTCAAAATATCAATATCTTATGATATTTGCTCACATTTTAATTATTCCGTTCAATCTCCAAGCATGAGTAGCAACCTCTGAAGCTTACTATCAGTAGGGTTTGTGTCCCTTAGTTGACAGTCCCATATAGGCGCAAAATATTTTTTTATATGAAGGTAAGGAGCTATTTATCTAAGTACCATTGATACACAGCTCGATTTTGTTCAAAAATGATCGAAATAAAAAGTTTTGCTTAAAATTTAAGCTCTCTTGCACCTATGATTAACCTATCGTTCCTATAGTAGCACTACTAGCAGAAACTATTTTTTGTTAAACAAAATAATTGATCAATTAACAACTTTTTTACATCAATCGAAAGCTTTTCATCCACACTTTAAAGGAAAAATATAAAAAATTTGTAAAAATACGGTTTTGATTTGTATTTCGTTTACGCCGTGAAACTAGTGCTACTATAGGAACAGAAATTAGAAATACAGGTATACCTCGATTTAGTGGACATTTCGATTTCAAAATTGTCCATAAAATCGAATTGTACATAAAATCGAAGCAAAATTTTTATTTCACTTTTTGCTTTCTATTCAGTTGAAAATTCATTAGAATGTATCATTATCGCTGAAAAACTTATTTTCGATACCAGGGTCAATGTTCCAAGGTTAATTAAGTTAACAAATTCTTGATGAAATCAGTCCGTCAATGAAATATTGCATTCTAATTCAAAATATAAATATTTTTCATAAGAATACAATTAAAAAGAACGACATAAACTATTTTTCGCATGTTTTACTTATTTGTTTAATCAAAAGCTCAAGCGCTATCAGGCATTACGGAGCCAAACCCATTTAAAATTTTATTTACAATTCCTTCCACAGCATAAAAAAATAACATTTCTGCGTATCTAAAGGATCAAATTATATGTCTCCAGTGAATTTGGGATCGCTGAATCTGATACCACTCTTAGAAGTTTTCCAGCATGTAACAATTTTGAGCTACAAGTCGCCAAAGTTATACAAAATACCGGTTTTATTTATGTTTACATGAAATAAAATTATTACACATAGAAATTTTGCAAGGTCTAATAAAAAAAACTGTTAATTGAGTTCAAATCCACAACTTTTTTTATAACATGTCACTTTAATAATCAAGGTTTATCAAATTGTTAATGTTATTTTGATATAACAATGCATTCTCTACACGCTTAGAATAACTGCACTGTGTACACAATCAAAAAATCGTTATTTTCATTATTCAAAAATGATACAATTGGTTTTATTGAAGGCAAAGTGATTTATAACATTTGATGTTTGTTAAATTATGTAATTAAATTGTCCATGTTCTAGGGTAGAACTACCAATTATGGCTATAGTACCAATTATGGCAATAGTGGGAACAAAAAGAGATTTTTCTTATTGTTTCACTAGACTATAATGGCTTATATTCACAGGAATGATTAAACTATTTGTTTTTGATGGTAACTAAACCTTGAAAAGAACATTCGTGCAATAAACTTCGAAAAATGAACATTTGAAAATTTTGCCTCACATAAATGTCACCTTCTTAGCAGTTGGCTAATGCTATGTTCAGACTACGGAGTTGTATCATGATACAAGCGGTTTTCGTGATATTAGGCCAATATCATGTTTCTGGAACGTGATACTTCCATACATTTTTGACAGCTCCAATATAACCTTTTGATGGTGATATTTCTAATATCGTGATACAAACTGCTCGAATATGCTGCTCGACTGCAAATTTTGCAGCAACACTGCCGGTTTTTGACAGAAATGCCATTCCGAATGTTTGTTTTCATTCCGAAACAGATGGACGAGAAAACTGAAAATACGATTGCTGGAAGTTTTGATGGAGCTGGCGAATAAAAATTACCTTGCCCAAGTGATCGGAAGATGAAATGATAAAAAAAACAATATTCAATATTTTGGCACGCATGGATGTGTTTTTTATAGGTGAAATGATAATGGTGGTGGAAATTTGCAGAGAAAGGAAGTTTCGCAGATAGGCACTCGGGGCAATTTTGCTGAGGTCCTGCTGCTATCTAGGAACCTATGATTCTCCAGCAATTCCTATAGAGATTTTTGAGTGAACATCCAGAAAATCATCGGAAAACACTTGTGGTAGTTCAACGGAGGTTCCGAAAGTATTCCTGTTTGGATTAATCCAGAAATTCCAAGATTTATTTTAGAATATAGGCAACCGGATCCTCTTCTTGGCACTTTTTATCTATTGTTTTTTTTTTTTTTGAAGCTACTGAGCTCATATTTGGCCACAATATGCGTCGTGTTGAAGTGCTTGCAAAGTATCAGAGAATTCGGCCGAGACAAATCTGTAATTGGAAAATCCAACAGAAACGATTCAGACAATTCCTTCAAGAAATCCTTCGATAATTACTCAGTAAACTTTTCCAGCAATTCATTTAGGTAATTAATCTGGAATTTCTCCTAGATTTCCAAAAATGATTCCTTTGGAAATCAGCCATGAAATTTCCAAAAAAGTCCTCGGAAAATTCTTTCCGAAAATCCTCAATCAGTTGCACCTGGAACTTTTCGGGATTTTTTTTTTTCAGGAATTCCTATGCTTCTTCTACTGATTATTTCAGGAATTTCTCCAGAATTTTTATGGGAATTCCTCCAGGTACCCTTTTGGTAATTCCTTCGGAATTTCTTCTGGGATCTCTTTGAGGAATTATACCGGGCATTCCTTTTGCTTTTTCATCAGTAATTTCTCTAGACAATGCTGCGGAACTGTATTCAGGAATTTATCTAGTAATTTCCTCCACAAAATCTTCCAAGCATTTGCACAGGAATACATTGCGAAAGATTCTTCAAAATTTCCTTTAAGTTTCGTCCAGAAATTTTACTGGGCATCGCGTTTAAAATTTCTCCTGATTGTACCTTCATGGAATTTCATATTCTATTCTTCGAGGATTTTTTAGGAAATTTTGCCAAGCATTGCAACATAATTCTTCTGGAAATTCCTTCAGAAGTTATAGCAGGAATTTTTCAGGTCATTTTTCCAAAATTAAGAAAGTAACTTTCGGAATTTCCTCTAGAATTTTCTAGATTTTTTTAGAATGTCTTTCGGTATTTCTTGAACTTACTTTCGGAATTTCTTTAGAAGTACCTCCGAAATTTCCTTCGAAATTTTCTTTGGCATTTTCTTCGGAATTTCCTTTGAAATTTTCTTCGGAATTCCTTTTGGAATTTCTTCGGTATCTACTTTAGAATAACCATTGAAATTTCCTTTGGAATTTCCATTGAAATTTACTTGGGTTTTTCTCCGGAAGTACCCTTAAAACTTTTTTCGGAGTTTCCTTTGAGATGTCCTTTGAAATTTTTTTAGCAATTCCCTTAAGAATTTCCATTGAAATTTCCCTTGCAATTTCCATTGAAGGTTCCTTAAGATTTATTTCTCAGAATTACCTCTATTTTGTTCCTAATTTCATTTGGGATTTCCTTCTGGAATTCCGTTTAAAATTAATATAAGAATTCCCTTTGCAATTTCGTTCGGAAATTAGTTTGGAATTTCCTTTCGAATTTCCATTGCACTTTCCTTGGGAATGTTCCTCGGACATTCCTTTGGATTTTTTTTCAGAATTTCCTTTAGGATTCCCTTCAGAATTTCGTTAGGAACTCATTTAAGAATTTCTTCGAAATTTCGTTTAAAATTTCCGTTTAAATTTCCTTTGCAATTTCCTTAGGAAATTTCCTCGGTATTTTTTTCCCGGAATTTCCTTTGGAATTTCTTTCAGAATTTTCTTTCAAATTTCCTTCTGTTTTTCCTTTAGTATTTTCATTGTAATTTCCCTTGCCATTTTCAATGAAACTTCCTTCGGAACTTTCTTCAGAATATTTTTCCTAATTTCTTTCTGGAATTTCCTTCGAAACTAACATAGAAATTTCCTTTGTAATTTCGTTCGGAAATCCGTTTGGAATTTAGTTTTGAATTTTCTTTGGAATTTCCTTTGGATTTTTCTTCGGAACTTCTTTTGAGGATTTGTTTTAGAATTGCCTTCGGAATTCTTTCGGAATTTGCCTTGGTATTTACTTCGGAATTTCTTCTGGAATTTCCTTTGGAGTTTCCTTTGGAATTTGTTTTCAAATTTGCTTCCAAAATTTCCTTTGGAATTTCTATTTGAATTTAGTTCAGAACTTAGTTGAGAATTTTTTAGAGTTTCCTTTGAAGTTTCTTCCAGAAGTTCTTTCAGAGAGTCCATTCAGAAAGTTTCTCAAGGAAGTTCATCCAGGAAAATCCTTCGAATTCAGGAATTTTTCTGGAATTCCTTCATAATTTATTCGGGAAATTAACTCATTGCATTCAACTTGAAGTTCCTTCACAAATTTATCTGGATATTCCAGGAATATCCTTAATATTTTCGCTAGATATTTCTTCATGGATTCTTCCGTAAATTGTATCATTGAATTACTCTACGGATTCCTTTCAACTTTCCTTCGGGAATCCCTCCACCATTCTTCAAGGAATATCTACAGGATTATGCCACATTTTTTTTCCAAGAATACCTCAGAAATTCCTCCAAAAATCCACTCAGAATTACTCCGTAAATACTCCTCAATAATTTACACAATGATTTTTCCTAGGAATTCCTCCAACGAATTCTCCTAGAATTTCACAGATAATTTTTTCAACCGTTCTTTTTGGAATTTCTTCATAAGGAAACTCCTGAATGAAACCCTAGAGCATTTTCTGGAAAAACTTTCTGAGGAAAGTTTCTTTGCGAAATTCCAAAGGAAATTCCGAAGGGAATTGCAGATGAAATTCCGAAAACAAATCAAATGAAAATTCTAAAGGGAAATCCAAAGAAAATTTCTAAGGAAATCATGGGAGTTCCGATGGAAGTTCCAAAGGATTTCCTTGTCACGAAGGAAATTTCAATGGAAATGCAGAAGGAAATTTCAATGGAAATGCCAAAAGAGTATTTAAAGAAAATTTCAATTCGAAGTTCCTAATTCCGAAGAAAATTGCAAAGGAAATTCCTACGGAAGTTCCCAAGGGAATTCCATAAGATATTCCTATGGAAATGTTGAAGGATGTTCCAAAGGCAATTCAGATAGAGCCGAAGGATACTCCAGAGTAAATTACGAAAAAAATCAAATCTAAATTCCTATGGAATTGCAATGGAAATGCTGAAGAAAATCAAAAGAAAATTTCAAAAGAAATTTTAAAGAAAATTCTAAACGAAATTCCCAAATAAACTTTAATGGATATTTCGAAGGAAGTTCAAAAGGAAATTGCTTTAGGAAGCAAATTTCAAAGACAATTCTGACGGAAATCCAAAGGAAATTTAGAAGAAAGTTCCGAAGAAAAATCCCAAAGGCAAAAGAAATTCCGAAGGAAATCCCGAAAGAATTTCTGAAGAAAATTCCAAACGAAATTCCGATGGAAAAGTTAAAGGATTTTTCAGAGGAAATTCAGTTGTAAATATCGAAGGAAATTCCGAAGAAAATTACGAAAAAAATCCAAGATAATTCCAATGTAAATTTCTATGGAATTCCAATGGCAATGCTGAAGGAAAATCCAAAAGAAAATCCAAAAGAAATTTTGAAGAAAATTCTGAGGGAAATCCCAAAGGAAGGACGATGAAAGGACGAGAGTTCCGAAGAAAAATCTCAAATGAAAAAGAAATTCCAAGAGAAACTCAGAAGAAAATTTCGATGGAAATGCTAAAGAATTTTCCAAAGAAAATTCAGAAAATGCCGAATGTAATTCCAAAGTAAATTACGAAAAAATGTCAAAGGTAATTCTAATGGAAACTTTGATATTCTTAAAAAAATGTCGAAGGAAATTCAAAAGGAAACTCCAGAGGAAATTCCAATGGCAATTCTAAAGAAATTTCGATGGAAATTCCGAAAGGAAATTTAGAAGGAAGTTTCGAAGAAAGGCAGAAGAAATTCTTTGGAATGGATATTCCGAAAGAATTTCAGAAGGAAATTGCGAAAGAATTGAACAATTGAAATGTCTACGGAAATTCTCAAAGGAATTTATCCACAGGGAATTCCGAGGGAAATTCCAAAGGAAATTTCAAAGAAAACGCTGAAGGACTATCTGCAGGAAACTTCAAAGGCAAATGAAATTCCGAAGGAAGTTCTTAAGGAAAATCCAAAAGGAATTCAGAAGAAAATTCCGAATCAAAAAAAAAAAAAATTCGAAGGAAATTATGATGAATATGCCGACGGAAAATCCAAAGGAAATTTCAAAGGCATGTCCAAAGTTTATTCCGGAAAAACAGCATGGATTTTGAATTCCAAAGAAAACTCAAAAGTAAGTTCTGAAGGAAATTCCGATGGATCTTCCAAAGGAAATTTCAAAGAAAATTCTGAAATAGATTCCAATCAAAATTCCGAAGGAAATTCCAAATAAAATTCTGAAATAAATTCCACAGGGAATTACGAACGAATGTCTAAAGGAAAATCCGAAGAAATTACAGAAATGCCTTTTAGATCTTTCGGAGGAATCTCTTGGATACACTGCCAGATGGAACTGCTGGAGAAACTTCCCAGAAGAACTTCCGGAGGAACTTCCTGAAGGAATAAACAGCACGAACTTCTCCGATAAACTTCCTAGAGGAACTTCCGGAGCTGTAAGATTTTAGCAAAGAGATAGTAATCAACAAAATTATCAACATAATCAACATCAACATAATATCAGCTGTCGAACAATATCACCATAATATCCAGTGTGAACGGGTTTCGTGATACAATTGTATCACGCTGCTTGTATCATGATACAACTCCGTAGTCTGAACAAGGCATAAGGGACCTCCGTTACGAAATGTATGTTTTCATCCTGATAAACTGTTTCAACCGATGAATGTATGTTGCCTAGTGAGAACAAATGAATAAATTTAGCTGGTATGCAATCAATTCTACTGTTTAAAGTTGGAAATCGTGTTATTTCCACTATGTCGATAACTGGTACAAAGAGTGTATGAGAGCCCAATTATGGCAATACTCTGGAGGCGGTTTGTTTACGTTTTTTAATCAGTGAAATAAAAGAAGTAAAGCTATTTTGCGGGTGACTTCCACGACGGGACGGTTCGGTAAGGCATTATCTTCATGTTTTGTACTCAATTACTAAGATTTTTCAATCACACCTTCGAAAACGTTCGCGAGCGGAAGATGCTAATTTCATGGTAGAGAGGGGTTTTCAGCGACACTCGATTTTTGAATTTTCCTCTTTTCTCGTTAAAAATTGGCACTTAAAAGGTAATGTGAGATCATTAATGCTGTTTTGTATCATAATTTGCATTTACACTACATTTTGACTTCTTTTTCGAAAATTAATTTTCTCCATGAACCCATTGCAAAAAATTGATTTAACATCTATTTAACCCAAATTTTTTGGAAAATTTTATGAGCGATATCTTCATTGCATATAAGCGTTGCATTATCATTCGCTCTTCATTGTGTTTGAGTTCATTTCGTGCAAATATTCGATAGTCCATAATTGGTACACTTTTATGTCGAATGCTAGGAACGCTATTGCCATAATTGGTACAAAGACAACGCTTTTTAAAATCCATTTTTAGAAGCTTAAAGTTAATTTAGTACTAAAACTGTTTAAATCAACAGATTCGCAAGGCTTTAAACTAGTAATTGACACCAACAAGTCATGCTTGCGTTTTAGAAACGCGGTTACAACTTGATTTTTTATCACTACTGTTGACATATTGCATCCATAATTGGTACACCTACCCTATGTAAGCCTTAAGGATCGCGAGACGCGTAGAACGGCAGCTTGGTAAAATTTTAATCAAGGTCCAAAAATTCCAGCAAATTTATTGCCAATGCTATGGTTCCATAAAGGTATCCTATCGATCGGACATGATAGCCAACAAAATAAGCGTAATGGGACATGGGACAGTATCTACTTCAAATTCACAAAGGTAAAATCAATTTTACAATTTGTAATCCAGGAAAATATAAATGAAACTTTTATTGAGGTTTGCGTAAATTTTTCATTTTTAAAAAATAAAATAGTATATTTTAGTTTAATATTATAAGAATATGAAACTGGAAAATAAGATTTGACTTCTTTTATCCAAACATAATGAGTTTTCCATATTATGTATTGTTCAATACATTGTGAAGAATTA
>NW_018735184.1:0-29663 GCF_002204515.2 Aedes aegypti
ATTTCCGATTCGATTTCGATTCGATTTCGATTCGATTTCGATTTCGATTCGATTTCGATTCGATTTCGATTCGATTCGATTCGATTCGATTTCGATTCGATTTCGATTCGATTTCCGATTCGATTTCGATTCGGATTTCGATTCGATTTCCGATTCCGATTTCGATTCGATTTCGATTCGATTTCGATTCGATTTCCGATTCGATTTCGATTCGATTTCGATTCGATTTCGATTCGATTTCGATTCGATTTCGATTCGATTTCGATTCGGATTTCCGATTCGATTTCGATTCGATTTCGATTCGATTTCGATTCGATTTCCGATTCGATTTCGATTCGATTTCGATTCCGATTTCGATTCGATTTCGATTCGATTTCGATTCGATTTTCGATTCGATTTCGATTCGATTTCGATTCGATTTTCGATTCGATTTTCGATTCGATTTCGATTCGATTTCGATTCGATTTCGATTCGATTTCCGATTCGATTTCGATTCCGATTCGATTTCGATTCGTTCGATCGATCGATTCGATTCGTTCGATTCGATTTCGAATTCGATTTCGATTCCGATTTCGATTCGATTTCGATTCGATTTCGATTCGATTTCGGATTTCGATTCGATTTCGATTCGATTTCTTCGATTTTCGATTCGTCGATTCGATTTCCGATTCGATTTTCGATTCGATTTCGATTCGATTTCGATTCGATTTCGATTTCGATTTCGATTTTCTTCGATTTCGATTCGATTTCGATTCGATTTCGATTCGATTTCGATTCGATTTCGACGATTCCGATTTCGATTCGATTTCGATTCGATTTCGATTCGATTTCGATTCGATTTCCGATTCGATTTCGATTCGATTTCGATTCCGATTTCGATTCGATTTCGATTCGATTTCGATTTCGATTTCGATTCCGATTTCGATTCGATTTGATCGATTCGATTTCGATTCGATTCGATTCGATTTCGATTCGATTTCGATTCGATTTCCGATTCGATTTCATTCGATTTCGATTCGATTTCGATTCGATTTCCGATTCGATTTTTCGATTCCGATTCATCGATTCGATTTCGATTCGATTTCGATTCCGGATTTCGATTCGATTTCCGATTCGATTTCGATTATTCGATTCGATTTCCGATTCGATTTCGATTCGATTTCGATTCGATTTTCGATTCGATTGATTTCGATTCCGATTTCGATTCCGATTCGATTTCGATTCGATTTCGATTCGATTTCGATTTCGATTCGATTTCGATTCGATTTCCGATTCCGATTTCGATTCGATTTCGATTCGATTTCGATTCGATTTCGATTCGATTTCGATTCGATTTCGATTCGATTTCGATTCGATTTCGATTCGATTTCGATTCGATTTCGATTCGATTTCGATTCGATTTCGATTCGATTTCGATTCGATTTCGATTCGATTCGATTCGATTTCGATTCGATTTCGATTCGATTTCGATTCGATTTCGATTCGATTTCGATTCGATTTCGATTCGATTTCGATTCGATTTCGATTCGATTTCGATTTCGATTCGATTCGATTTCGATTCGATTTCGATTCGATTTCGATTCGATTTCCGATTCGATTTCGATTCGATTTCGATTCGATTTCGATTCGATTTCGATTCGATTTCGATTCGATTTCCGATTCCGATTTCGATTCGATTTCGATTCGATTTCGATTCCGATTTCGATTGTCGATTCGATTTCCGGATTCGATTTCGATTCGATTTCGATTCGATTTCCGATTCGATTTCGATTCGATTTCGATTCGATTTCGATTCCGATTTCGATTCCGATTTCGATTTCGATTTTTCGATTCGATTTCGATTCGATTTCGATTCGATTTCGATTCGATTCGATTCCGATTTCGATTCGATTTCGATTCGATTTCGATTCGATCATTCGATTCGATTTCGATTCGATTCGATTTCGATTCCGATTTCGATTCGATTTCGATTCGATTTCGATTCGATTTCGATTCGATTTCGATTCGATTTCGATTCGATTTCATTCGATTTCGATTCGATTTCGATTCGATTTCTTTTTTTTTTTTCTTCATTTCGATTCGATTTCGATTCGATTTCGATTCGATTTCGATTCGATTTCGATTCGATTTCGATTCGATTTCGATTCGATTTCGATTCGATTTCGATTCGATTTCGATTCGATTTCGATTCGATTTCGATTCGATTTCGATTCGATTTCGGATTCGATTTCGATTCGATTTCGATTCGATTTCGATTCGATGATTCGATTTCGATTCCGATTCGATTTCATTTTTCGATTCGATTTCGATTCGATTTCGATTCGATTTCGATTCGATTTCGAATTCGATTTCGTCGATTTCGATTCGATTCGATTCGATTTCGATTCGATTTCGATTCGATTTCGATTCGATTTCGATTCGATTTCGATTCGATTTCGATTCGATTTCGATTCGATTTCCGATTCCGATTTCCGATTCGATTTCGATTCCGATTCGATTTCGTCGATTTCGATCGATTTCGATTCGATTTTCGATTCGATTTTCGATTCGATTTCGATTCGATTTCGATTCGATTTCGATTCGATTTCGATTCGATTTCCCCGATTCGATTTCGATTCGATTTCGATTCGATTTCGATTCGATTTCGATTCGATTTCGATTCGATTTCGATTCGATTTCGATTCGATTTCGATTCGATTTCGATTCGATTTCGATTCGATTTATCGATTTCGATTATCGATTTCGATTTCGATTCGATTTCGCATTTCGATTTCGATTCGATTTCGATTGATCGATTTCGATTCGATTCTTCGATTCGATTCGATTTCGATTCGATTTCGATTCGATTTCGATTCGATTCGATTCGATTTGTCGATTCGATTTTCGATTCGATTTCGATTCGATTTCGATTCGATTTCGATTCGATTCGATTCGATTTCTCGATTCGATTTCGATTCGATTTCGATTCGATTTCGATTCGATTCGATTCGATTTCGATTCGATTTCGATTCGATTTCGATTCGATTTCGATTCGATTTCGATTCGATTTCGATCGATTCGATTTCGATTCGATTTCGATTCGATTTCGATTCGATTTCGATTCGATTTCGATTCGATTTCCGATTCGAATTTCGATTCGATTTCGATTCGATTCGATTCGATTTCGATTTCGATTTCGATTCGATTTTCGATTCGATTTACGATTCGATTTCGATTCGATTTCGATTCGATTCGATTCGATTTCGATATCGTATTTTCGATTCGATTTCGATTCGATTTCCGATTCGATTTTCGATTCCGATTTCGATTCGATTTCGATTCGATTTCGATTCGATTTCGATTCGATTTCGATTCGATTCGATTCGATTTCGATTCGATTTCGATTCGATTTCGATTCGATTTCGATTCGATTTCGATTCGATTCGATTCGATTTCGATTCGATTTCGATTCGATTTCGATTCGATTTCGATTCGATTTCGATTCGATTTCGATTCGATTTCGATTCGATTTCGATTCGATTTCGATTCGATTTTCGATTCGATTTCGATTCGATTTCGATTCGATTTCGATTCGATTTCGATTCGATTTCGATTCGATTTCGATTCGATTTTCGGATTCGATTTTCGATTCGATTTCGATTCGATTTCGATTCGATTTCGATTCGATTTCGATTCCGATTTCCGATTCGATTTCGATTCGATTTCGATTCGATTTCGATTCCGATTTCCGATTCGATTTCGATTCGATTTCGATTCGATTTCCGATTTCGATTTCGATTCGATTTCGATTCGATTTCGATTCGATTTCCGATTTCCGATTCGATTTCGATTCGATTTCGATTCGATTTCCGATTCGATTTCGATTCCGATTTCGATTCGATTTCCGATTCGATTTCGATTCGATTTCGATTCCAGGAGAAATTCGATGCTCTTCTCTGACTACACCTATCACTTAACTGGGTGGTACGAATAGCTGTGCAAGTTAAGGTGAAGCTGATAATCGTCCATCATTCCGATTCCACCACTACCGTGCTCTGAAGGTGCATGTTAGTCGCGTTCGGAGATCGGAGTTAGATGACTACAATTGTTTGTGAACTACTGGAATGTTGCTTATATTAGTTTTTACTGTGTTGAGGTCACAAGTCAACAAGTGGCAATGCAATGCATGTTCAATGGCACGTTCCAACTACTGCCCGATAATTTAATTTGAGGTGAATCCTCCAACCAAACGGAAGCCCGATAATTTACGGTTGTCTCCCGTTCGAGTTAGAGCTAGAGCTTTCCTATCGCATCTGCATTGCAGATGAGGTCCGACTACCGGAAAGATAAACCCTCCATGTGCAAGTCGAAGTCAAGTGCCAAACCGGAGAAAATGCATACTTGCGGGCGTGTCAGTTGATCGGACCCCGAACTGACCCCGACCGATCGTTTCGGTCGGTGCTCCGTTCATCTAAATGCCAAATATTTTAACAACCACCTTGGCCAATGCAAACATTAATTAAAGAAACTGAATTTAATCAAATTTTAGAGTATATTGTGGCCGTTACGGTGATAATCAGATTTTGCACACTGCCGCCGCTGCACATGAATTATTTATGAAACAGCTCTGTGGCCCATAATTGATACTTTCGGTGAGCTTATTTTCGGCAGTATCGGAAACACGCCTTTAATCGATTACGTCGAAACGACTAACGACGACGACAACAACTTTGGCACAGCTGGAACGAAATAAAATGCACTTTGGGCTCTCGTCCGTATGTAAATTAATACAACCGGCGGCCGGCAACGGAGAAGTGCACTGCAAGTCAATCTCCATGACAGCGATGGGGCGAATGGTCGCCGGAGGGCGGCAAAAACCCAAACATCAGAGTTAAATAAATAAACTGCCAAAACATACGCCGCATAAAGTGGGTACGTGCCTATAAGGGTTGAAGGGGTATGTAGCTTTGCGAGTGAGCAAATGCGGAGGAAGAATTATGTGCGTGTTCCGTCCGGTCGGTCACACCGCCAAGGCTATAAAAAGTAAATTTGAGACGCCGCTATGCATGCCGACCACCAGAACGGGACGTGGACGTGCGAGTTGGCTATGATGATGGGTTGTGCGTGAAGGGTAATTTTTGATAGGACCAGAAAAAATGAATAAAAATGACAGATTCCAAATTTAAAATTGCATTTCCTCTCGGATGAGTTACTATGAAGTCCCCCTGTCTATCCTATATAAGATAAAATACCTTACCTATAAGGCTCGAGTGCAATGGCTCCTTTTTATACTTAGTTTTAATACGTAAGAAATCATCAATTTGTATTTTGAACAACAAAAATGAAAGTTGAGCCTGAATAACTGAGCAGAGGATGAGCCAGCCTCGGGCTGCAATAATGATAAAGATAAATAAGGCTACCTTGTAGGGGAAGACAGGGTAAGAGCGCCGCCGGGGTCAGACGGATCACCTTCAGTTTGGCAGTTTTCTTAAAACTTCATCAAAGCACTTTTCATAAACACAAGATTTTTGACATTACGAATAATTTAGTGTGATTTTACATTAAAAATGTTCATACCAAATATCAAAAACAAGTTTCTGCTCGTCGATATTGAATTTGATCTAAATTTAACAGATGTTCACTTAACGATTTTCGGAAGGGATTTTTTTTGTGTAAAATATAACAAATTAGCCGTCCATGCTTTAACAGAAATGTGAAATATGCTTCAGTGAAAATGAAATATGAATTGTAAATATTAAAAGAAAAAGAAAGTCAATTTACACCGCCTTCAGCCAACGGCTGCACAGACTGACCATAACTAACATTAGACAACGGACACACGGAACGACCAGTGGACCAGTGAACTTCGACGAAAAGTTTTCTTCCGACTGGGGCGGGAATCGAACCCACACTCCATAGCACAGTACGCCTAAACGACTAACCGCACGGCTACGAAGCCTTGAAATAAGGGCAAGTTGTAAAAATTGCCGCAAGCGGGGTAAAAACCGACCACTATGAATGGATGAGACCGCCACCCCTAATTTATATCAAATAAAATATCTAAACCATTTTAAAATTTTATAACTACGTTGTGCATTACTATTCAAGTAAAATGAAATAATTATGTAATCATTTTATTAAAAATACAAGCCTAATCCGCATATTTTTCTAAAATTTGGGTGTTTTAAGGTGATGCTAAGTATATATCTAAGTTTTTTTAATTAATGAACCCTAAACATAATTCAATATTGACGTTCATCAATGTAGAATTCATTAAACATTATACTTTAAAGAATTACAAGGAACTGATATATTTTTTCGTAAAATTGTGCACGAAAATCGTGGGTGATCGCTTTTACCTCCGTGGGTGGGCGGTTTTACCCCGTGATAAGAAATCACTTTTCCAGCTTCAAGAAATGAATATTTTATTACGAATACAAACACTTGTGATATGTTTTGATCATGCTTAAGGCTTCAAAAAACAATATGCTGCGTCGAAAAAAGTTTTTATTGGTGCTTGATTTTGACATATGAATTAAATTGCTTAGGCGGGCGGCCTTACCCCATCTTCCCCTACCTAAAGGATTTCGTCGAACTAAATAAAATTACATTAACTGAACTTGTTAACAAATGTAATTACGGCCTGTTTATTGCATCATGAATTCGATTTGAGTTGCACTCTCGAATTGTCAAAATAACAAAATATGGCGACCATATAAGACAAAAGATATTTTTAATGGTTTCATTTCCTTTTCAGACGAAAATTTCGTTGCTTTAATCTCAAAGATTCATTATTATCATTATTAAACATGGCGACCGTTAGAGCAGCAAGATATGGCGACCAATGACAAGAGCGACTTTTTGTTTCGTTTACTTCAATGAACCACAAATTGCGTTCAATAAATGTTTCATGGCATTGAGTCTCTTATTCATACTTTTTGGAATTAACCAAACCAACCATTTGAGAATTACAGACGAAGTTATGATGCTTCATCGGAAAGATTCAACTATATTATTAAACTTAATCGATCATCAAATGTTACTTACTTCAAAGCTCCTGCTATTAGATTATTTTCAAAAGTTTCAAGCAAACACGTCTTTAAATTTCGAGGGTTTGAGTTTGGAATGACACAAATAAAATGATAAGTACAAAGTGTAGGCTACTGCGACTTGAACAACGGTTGCATCGGGTTGCTTCGTCTTTACCCCCTCTCAATCGTTTAGTGCAAGGATACAGAGCGACGTACTCTGCTTTGCTTGAAGATGTCGCTACTGTCGTTTGCTTTTGCTAGACCATGATACGGTAGCATTAAAGACCTTGAATATGAAGCCACTCACCGACTTTCGATCCTCGTTATCATCCTATCTGGCATCCGCAAATCAACCCTGTGGTGCTGCATTTTCGTCATGCTTGAATTCCAGACAAAGTCCCATTGTTCCTTGAATGTAACGTACGATCCGCTTCAATGATCGCCAGCAGATGTCCAGACGAACATGGTGTACATTACGCTACCCAACAGCTCTCTATATGGCTGGTTCGTTGATGGTCCGTCATACTTCAATTGAAGTCCTTTTTCTATTAGAGTTTTGCATGAATTGCAGTTCACCATCCCGAACCGTTGTAGAATTTTCACTACTTGAGCTTCTTGTGATAGCCGAAGTCTTCCTTCACTGCGATTGTATTCGACCTTCATTTCTAAGAATTGGTGAAACCTCGCCACAGTCGGTCATTTTGAATAAGGCGGATAGTTCCTTCTTGAGCGTACGATTGAACTCAGGCTTCCTTTTAGCGATTAGCAGGTCGTCTACGTAAAATTATTATGTATAGTTCGTCCCCTTCGGTGCATCTCGTAATCTCGTATAGAGGCAGTAATCGTGGCATGACCTGGTGAATCCCATTCTCAGTAATTGATCATTCAGTCTTCCGTTGGCGGGGATACTGCTTCACACCCGTACAAAGACTTCTCTAGCTTGCATACACTGTTTCGGTCAGCTTCTACCGCCATCCGGTACAACCATGTAAATTTTTCCTTCAGTCACCATGAAGGAACGCGGCTTTGGACGTCCATCAGGTGAAATAGGAATCGTATGGCTGCACTCCGACGGCGGAGAACTGCTCGGATTGTGGTAAGATTCGCTACGGGAAGCGTAGGTCTCTTCATGATCGATGCCCACGAAGCTGTTGATACCCTTTCACCACCATCCGGGCCTTATATAAGCCACCGTTGGTTCAATTTGAATCCCTTTCTGCCAATAGAAATCTTTCTGTGCGTGGAACCATACTCACGTCCTTGATCCACTGTTAATCTTGAAGTTTTCAAAGCCAAACTTGACCTTTGCCGTGGCCTTGTACTCTTGAAATTTGCTGAAGACTTCAAACTTCCCTCCGCATCAAATACAGCACCGCGAAATGGGTATGGCCATCAATAAAGCTTACGAAATAGCTTGACCCATTCCATGCTGGAGGGTCTAGAGTTCATTTCATGCTCGCTAAAATGTCCAAGCCACCGATGCCATAATGTCGTTTCGTCATAGATTTACACAAGTTTGCGGTTGTTCCTTCCAGGTCGATCTCCCAGTTCATATAGTCCGCCGCTGAAGTGGGCGATTGGTATGGTTTCTCCATCTTTTCTTCAATAAAGCTACCTTGCCGAAGTTTGCCTGTACTCCGGCCATGACGAGCTTCTTCACGGGCATCAAATTATCACCATCTTTTGCCACGTTGATCACGACAGGCTGCTTTAATTTCTGAACCACAGAACCGCTGTCGTTGACTAGGTGACCGCTTGATTCTGAATCTAGGCTCACCGCCTTTCTTTTTATTATTCAACCACGTTAGCTTCACCGCCGGTCCCGATCTTCTGCCGGCAGTCCTTCTTGAAATTGGCCGCGCTTGGCACACTTACTCTGGAACTTGAAAGGGTGTCTTGGGTTTTATCACCGGGCGAAAGCTGCTTTCACTTTGGGTCATTTCGTTCTTGGACGCTTCATGTCTTCGGCCAGCAAACGTTGCTTCATGACTTCAATCTTTAGATCCTTTTCCGGAACGTTTTCCAGAGCGGTTATCAGTGGGTCGTAGGATCGGGCAACGTTCTAAGCAACAGTACCACCAGGTGTTGCGATCCAATAGACTTGGTTGCGAAACGTCGCTTCTAGGGCTTCCTACATATCTTTGGCCGTCGACTTCTCACGAATGACTTCCAAACATTCGTTGGCCAGAAAACTTACGATGAGCGTCTTTGGCCTCACAATCCGGATCTTCAAACTTGACCTTGTCCGCAGGCGCCTCAAGTACAATCTCCGTCATGTTATTCAAAACGCCGACCAAATCCAAAAGCATCTTCACTCTGAAGCTTATGATAAGCTATAGAATCCGCAGAATATTGAGGAAAAAATATAAAAATCAAAATAATGTGTCTATACATACTTAAATTATTTTACCGGAATCCGTGAATTTCACCGTAATCTCAACAGCTGAACAGTTCTGTAAAATAAAACAACGTAATTCCGTCGAAATTTCACCCGAATACTGTAAAAATTTACCGTAACCTTTAATTTATTTTATCGAACTTTTCAGCTGTTGAGATTACGGTTGAAATTAATGAATTCTGTAAAATAATTTAAGTGTGTAAAGTTTATCAACATGTACTGAAAAGGTATTAAATAGCTATTGTAGTTAATTTTATATAAGCATTTGAAATTTCACTTCCTATACCTCGCCGGGTAAAATTTTCGACGCTTCACGCATAGAGTAAACTTTTTCCAGATGGCAGCACTGTACCTTCATTGACTGGAATAACGGTTGCATCGGGTTGCTTCGTCTTCAGATTCAAAATGTCCAGAACATTCCTGAAGGCCTAACGCAATGATAGCGAATAAACGGGCAACGCTCAAGAAGCTTGAAAATCTTCATTCAAGAAGCTTCATTTAAGAAACTTGAAGACTTAATTCAAGAAGTTTGGTAAGCTTCATTCAAGAAACTTGAAAAGCTACTTTCAATAAGCTTGAAAGATTCATTCAAAAAGCTTGAAAAGCTTCATTCAAGAAGCTTGAAAAAGCTTCATTTAAAAAGGATGAAAAGCTTCATTAAAGAAGCTAGAAAAAGCTTCGTTCAAGGAGCTAAAAAAGCTTTATCCAATATACTTGAAAGCTTTCTCTAGGTAAATTGAGAACCTTTGTTCAAAAAACCGGGAAGAAGTTTTGCTCAAGAAGCTTTAACTGCTTTAATTCAAGAAGTAAGGCAAGCTTATTTTCAAAAGTTGATAAGTTTCGTTAAAGAAGTTTAAAAAAGATTCGTATAGAAGCTTGAACTAAAATTTTATAGCGACAAATAAAGCATGCATGTTTAATTATAGTCCAATAATGATAATGACGCGTACTAGAAAAGCTGACATTTTATAAACGTCATGCTAGTAGGAAATGCTTTTCTATGAAGCTTGAAAATCATCTCGATACTTGAGTGAACAACTAAAAATACACATTGATAAAGCTTTAAAAAAAATCCATGTTGCTTTTGAAACTTCCTTCTAGAATTTTGAATTTCTCTTACCAAGAACCTTGAACATCTTCCTCCATGGAGGTTGAAAAACTTCCTTCAAGAAACTTAAACCCTTCCTTACAGAAGCTTGAAGAGATTAATTCAAGAAGCTTGCAAAACAACATCCAAGAAGCTCGAAAAGTTTCATTTAAGAAGCTTGAAAAGCTTCATTCAAGAAGCTTGAAAAGCTTCATTCAAGAAGCTTGAAAAGCTTCATTCAAGAAAGTTGAAAAGCTTCATTCAAGAAGCTTGAAAAGCTTCATTCAAGAAGCTTGAAAAGCATCGCTCAAGAAGATTGAAAATCTTCATTCAAGAAGCTTGAAAAGCTTTATTCAAGAAGCTTGAAGACCTTCATTCAAGAAGTTTGGTAAGCTTTATTCAAGAAACTTGAAAAGCTTCATTCAAAAAGGTTGAAAAGTTTCATTCAAGAAGCTAGAAAAGCTTCATTCAGGAAGCTTGAAAGGCTGCATTCGAGAAGCTTCAAAGGCTTCATCCATGAAGCTTGAAAATCTTGATTCAAGAAGCTTAGAAAGTCCTTATTCAAGAAGCTTGAAAAGCTTCATTCAAAAAGCTTGAAAAGCTTCATTCAAGAAGCTTGAAAAGCTTCATTCAAGAAGCTTGAAAAGCTTCATTCAAGGAGCATGAACAGCTTCATTCAAAAATCTTAAAAAGCTGCATTCAAAAATCTTAAAAAGCTGCATTCAAGAAGCTTGAAAAAGCTTCATTAAATAAACTTGAAAAGTTTCATTCAAGAAACTTGGAAAACTTTATTCAAAAAGCTTGAAAATCTTCATTCAAGAATTCATTCAAAAATACAAGAAGCTTGAAAGCTTTATTCAGAAGCTTGAAAAAGCTTCATTCAAGGAGCATGAACAGCTTCATTCAAAAAGCTTGAAAAGCTGCATTCAAGAAGCTGGGGAAAGCTTCATTCAAGAAGCTTGAAAAGCTCTATTGAAGAAGCTTGAAAAGTTTCATTCAAGAAGCTTGAAAAGTTTCATTCAAGAAGCTTGAAAAACTTCATTCAAGAATCTTGAAAAGCTTCATTCAAGAAGCTTGAAAAACTTCATTCAAGAAGCTTGAAAAACTTCATTCAAGAAGCTTGAGCTCTATACAAGAAGCTTGAAAAACTTCATTCAAGAAGCTTGAGCTCTATACAAGAAGCTTAAAAAAGCTCTATTCAAGAAGCTTGAAAAGCTTCATTCAAGAAGCTTGAAAAGCGTCAATTCAAAAGGCTTGAAAAGTTTAATTTAAAAAGTCTAGAATAGCTTTCAAACAAGAAAAACTTCATTTAATAAGCTTGAAAAGCTTTATTCAGGATGCTTGAAAAGCTTTATACAATAAGTTTTTAAAAGCTCCAATCATTAAGCTTATAAGGCTTCATTCAAGAAGCTTTGAAAAGCTTCATTGAAGCAACTTGAAAAATTTCTTTCAAGAAAATTTTGAAAAGCTTGAAAAAACCTGAATAGCTTTCATTCAATAAGCTTGAAAAACTACCCTTAAAGTAGTTTGAAAAGCTATATTCAAGAGGACTTGAGAAGCTTGAATTAAGAAGCTTGAAAAGCTTCATTCAAAAGCTTGAGTAGCTTCATTCAAGAAGTTCGAAAAGCTTCATTCAAGAAGCTAGAAAAGCTTCATTTCAGGAAGCTTGAATAGCTCATTCAAGTAGTTTCATCCAAGAAGATTGAAAAAGCTTCATTTATAAGCTTCAAAAGCTTCATTCAAAAAGTTTTGAAAAACTTCCTTCAAGAGCTTAAAAATCATTTTCAAGTTTTTCATCCCAACACAATAACACAAGTTGGGGTAATAACCCCTTACGCCAAAGCAAACATAAAGACTATGAATATTCGATCCCTCCCCAATTCTCCAAGAGCTAGGCCTCGTTTCCCAATCGGTCGAACGCACGTAGCGGTCAGCTGCCAGCTTTAATGCGCCATAATTCGCAACTTGCCCCAAAGTGCCAATAGCTGTCCAATTAGTTGGATCTTTCAGCACTTCGTTTCGCTGTATCTCTCACCGGAATTGGCCAAAGTCTCCAAGCTGCTAGCTCAGGTCACTTCGTTTTTGGCATGCAACTGTGAGCGCTTCTAAGGTAAAGCCAGGTCGCACTCTCGACTCCGGTATCTACTTGTCGACGGTACCAAAAATGGTCAAAATTCATTTTGCATAATTTATGAAAATCAGTACTTACCGGGGCCATAAGGTGCTGCAGGAAACCTTCGGAGCGTTCGTGTGGCCAAGCACGATCTCTGTGAAGCGACAAAATTATATTTTATGGTTTCTTTCTTTGGAAATATTTTTTTTGCTTTGGCGCACTCTCTCACTATCTTTTTACTTTTTTTGGGTAATGGATCGTAAATTTCGCCATGTTTGGACCGGACTGGTCCCCTGGGCAACTATCTTGTGAACCTTTCGATTACGCTCGCCAGCAGCGCCAGTAGCCACTTTGAGAGAGGCTATGCCTAATTATCAGAAAATAATAATTACGCAAATATCGATAATCATAACCATCATCATCATTATCAACATCAAAGGCAAGCGTTTTGGTGGGCATGGCGCAAAATTGAAGATAAACATTCGGTTAAAGTAGGCGCCGTGACCTGTTGAATTTTGGGCCATTTATCTCTGATGCAAATCTTCGATTTGTTGTTGATCTTGGCACACTTGGATGCATTCGAAACGAAATAAATGCTTTTTTTTTAATTCCATTAGGCAAAACCTGGGAGGGAGAACCAATACAAAATTTCTGTAGTCATAGTGAGCCGGGATTCCGCTGTCACGAACTGTCACTGTGAGCCCAGATCTTCAAACATTGGACTAACATGGAAAAAGCGCGTAACTGATTAAAACACATTTTCGCATTTCATCAAAAGTGACAAAAATCGAATGAAAATAAATTCATGCACACAATGCAAGTAATGTCACGTGAGCACCTTTCAATCGGATTGAATATAAAGCATTTAAAAACGCATCTTTTTACTTTTCCCAATAAAAATGAATATTTAGTGCATAGAAAACTGTAGCCCTTTTTCCATGTTTGTCGGGAAAAATCGAAAGTACACAAACAAAAGAAAAACTAGCGATTTTCCCCAAGCCTGCCTTGATTGTTGTTGGCAAGCTGGAGTTATCTTGCAGTTCAAACAAACATTGTTCTATATTTCGTGTGTAGTAATCGGTGCCCCCTCCCAGGGCAAAACCAGTATCATTTCAGAATTTTCAACAGAGGAATTGAAATTTTTGCTTATAAGAGAAAAAGCTCCATTCCAATAAATAAACACTTATCCTCTGTATCTTCATTCTCCTTTCAGGGAGGACAAGCAGCGTCTTGGAACTGCCATCGCTGCCTACCTGGAGTATCAGAAAATATGCGGCTCCAACTTTCCGCAATCCAACCGTACCAAAGCCCTTCAATCTCCCGGTAGCCCAGCGGACCTCAGTGGCCGTCGTACGCCCACCTGGCTCGATCTGGACATCTATTTCGACGCAGAAAATTCGCTAGAGTCGATAAACCGGCCCGTTACGGATCCCTTCGCACAAGCGTTACAATCAAGTACTTCTCCGGGGTTGCTGTCCAGGTACCATCAAGATGAACGCCGCTTCCCTGTTCCTGCGGGCCATCATCGTCGAATCGCCGCCATGCCTCCACTACCGCTCAGTGACGCGTCAACAGCGAGTGGCGCAGTTTCGTCAAAATCTACGAGGGCGTCCGGTGTCTGTTCACGTCGGACATCTACGTGATACCGATCACCACCCGGCAGTTTATCTACGAGATCAAACATCCGCTGCGGTTGCGCGGGGACATTCTGATCCGGTGCTATCAGATCATACCAAATAACAACAAGCTGCACGACGAGAAGGAGCTGATCTCGTGCGTGCAGTTCCACACCTGTGCCATAACCGAGAGGGAAGTACAATTCGCCAAGGTCGAGCTGGATCTGGCGTGCAACGGTAAGGATGATTGGAATTCTTTGTCATTTTTGGATACTAAAGGAAGGATTTGTCTTGCAGATGAACGGTTTCCGGCCGATCACAAAGTGAGGCTTGCTTCGATACCACACCAAATGAGAGGAGTGCGATACTGGTCTTCCAAAATCCGCTGGTGCGAATAGAACCGATTATCGAGGGCGGCGACCATCTGGAAACGATCAATGAAGGTAGGTAACCTTTCATACTTTTTTACTTATTTATTTATTAATTATTTGTCATACCTCAACTGATCGATGTCTTCTTGAGATAAGATGGGGAAAAGCCCTTTTGCATGAACAGTAGTCCAATCAAAAAGGCGTGAAATCCCCATATCTTTTCGAAAACAAAATACAATGGATTACATACAGATTAAAAACATACATAAAAATATGAATACAAATCGACATTTCTACGCAATAAATACTTATACAGAGCTACGAGAGAAGAAATCATTTGTCAAGTTCATACGCAACAGTATTCGTCACTCGTTGTATTGAAGAAGATGACCGAGAACCAAAAAAAAAACAACACTCAAGAAGATCCTTAAAACTTTTAAAATTATTGGACTGGGACTCACTCTAATTGCGACACAATTTTGCTCACTTAGATTCCGTATGTAGAGAAAAACGTCTAAGTCTGCTATTGAATACTGAACTGAGATGGAAAATAATCGAATAGATGAAACTTTGTGCATTCCCGGCACAAAGCAGTGATGGGCTCGTTGATTCCGTAATCCGTTTCTACGAATCCGGTCTGAGTCATTTAGAATGACACGGTCAAATCTGGAGAACTGAAGATGAAAACTGATGTTTGGGCACCACCAGAGAGTTTAATCTTCACCTAAATATCAACAGCTCAACAGTTCGGTAATGCAAATTAAGCTAAAGCCAAGCCTTCATGAATCGATATCTGAAGTTGAGATGGGCAGACGAATCCGTTCAGAAGATCCGTTCACTCAAAAGAACGAGTGATCGTAGCTCATTTTTGCGAGAATCGGTCATTGATCAGCACGGTCAGATAAAAAGTGACCGGAAAAAGAACGAATCGCTTTTCTCCCCTATTCTCCTTTGTTCGTTCTGCTTTGTTACACGCTTTATACGTGCCTTTGCTTTACACGCCACGTTACACATGCAAGCAAAGTTTTTTCGCTGCACCGTGCTCTCTGCGCTCTCCAGCAGCATAGAAAAACAAGTTTGCCCACCCACTTACACACAGGAAGATGAAGATAGAGAGAAAAAGTGCCACTTGAATAGCAAGCATATTTTTTGCTTCTTTCTTTTGATTCGGAATCGGCCCGAGTGCATCGTGCGTGTGTTTTCTGGGGAAAAAGATAGGAACAATGAGAGTAAAATACGAAAGGAACGACACATGTCGCGCAACAGGGAGTGAACCGCTCTTTTTCTGTGCGGTTCAGTTCGTTCTTCTTTTGTGAGCATTGAGCCACTAAACCGTTCAAAAGATCTGGTTCACTAAAATGAGTGATTCGGATCATATCCGTTCATTGGAATGAGCCGTTTTTCCCATCTCTAATCTGAAGGGACCATCGACTCATGGAAATATCGATTCATGGAACAGAAAATATTTTGGAAAAGCTGAATGAGGGGATCATCATAGTAACCATGAAATTTTGTGTTTAGTATTGCTCCGTGCATCGATATCGAGTCATGGAACATCGACTCACGGAGGTTCATTGTAGTATGGTAATTTTATACAATTTTCAAAAAAATCGCCCGTTCTGTAGATTTTGTAGGGGAATTTCTATGTTCTAATTTACCAGTATTACATTATATAATTTACATTTGTATTACAGTAAAATTCACAAGGATCCGTAAAATGCGCTTAGGTTGTAAAAATGCAACTAACTATAAAAAATACTCGAGATTTTTTTAAGAACTCCTGTACAAACTGAAGAAATTGGTGGAACGATAACTATAAAAATTATCTGTAGAAAATCCTGGGATAATATAGTCGGTGTTTCAGACAGACCGGACTAGATGATGTATCATCAAATTGATAAGTTCCATTATTAAAGCAAATAATGCAAAGATTTAGATGCGGTGTCGAATGCCTGGAGTATGTTTTCCTAACACTATTAAAAAACACTTTGGTACAGTTTGTCTAAACACCGACCATGTCACAGCGTAACAAAAATGACATTTTTGGCGTGTCTCAATGTATGTTGTGATAATTATTGTTGTACATATGAAGTTTGTATTCTGTGGAAAATTAAGGCAAATAAATTTCCATACAAGCTGTCAAACTTGCATGCAAGTTACCTGGTATAGTCAAATATTGCATTTTCAACAGCTAATATCTCAAAATCTAGACGTTTTATGATATTTTCGAAAACGGCAATGGGATTCAGCAAACCCTAAATTTGGTAAATAGCGGTATTTTGGTACTTGAGACAAAAACCTGTTCCGCAGTGTATTCATTAGAGTTATTTATTCGCTACTTTCTGAAATAGCGTAATAAATAAGAGTCAGAGTGTTAAAGTATTTCTTCTAGAAAAATACTGGTAAAATTCCCCTAACCATCTTTTAAGAAATTGCTGAAAAAAAATCTAGAAGCGTTCTGAGAGAAATGGTAGAGATAACTTCCCAATAGCATTACTGGAGAGTTCCCTGGAGAAGTGTCTGGAAGTATTCTAGAAGAAAAGCTCTAGAGAAAAATACTTGAAGCATTTTCTCGATAATGCGCGAAGAAATTTCTGAAGAACCTCAGTTGCTTAAGAATCTTTGCATTAACAAAAAGACTTAACAAAGTGACTTCATAGACTATATATCTATCTATCTACACAGAAGAAAAATCCATGTAAATCTCAGCGTTGAATCATGCACATGAAGGGAATGCCAGATTTGTCGCAAATTACATATTAACATCGTGTAAAATTACCAACAACATCATGTAAGTTTCCGCTATACATCGTGTAATGTAGCATGAACTCTAACCCATTACGCGATAAGTCGCAAAATTTACATGATGTTGATGTAGTTTTACACGATGGTCATGTAAATTTGCGAGAAATCTGGCATTCCCTCTATGTGCATGATTTTATTTTATTTATCTATTTATTTATCAATACAATAACAGCATAAATAATCTCATACTGATTTTCAAAGCATATGCTACCATGATGATCTAAAATAAGTTATACCTAAGACCAATGTACATCCTGTTCATTAGAAAAGAAATAGTAACTTCACTTTTAAAAGAAAAAAAGTTCCTTTCATTTCTGCAACTTCTTGCAATTCATTCCAGTATCTTATGGCTCGATGTCGAAACGATTCTTTCAGATAGTTTGTAGAGCATCGAGGCACATTCAGCAAAGATGTCGTGAAGATCTAGCAAAATTGAAGGAGTGTTGCAAATATTGCGGAGGATTATTTATAATCTTGTAAGTTTGAAGGCACATTCTGAGTTTAAGGTGGCTAAAGAAATCACACCCAAGAATCGCATTATTGTAACTAGAATATGTTCATCTCTTTTAGATTAAATGCGTATCTGGTGGCAGCATTAAAAACTAAATTCAATTTCTTTAAGTTTTTCTTAGAAATGGTCCCAAACAAAATGTCACCGTAATCAAATAGGGGAACTATAAGTGATCTGATGAGTTACGCTGAAATTTACATGGATTTTTCTTTCTGTATAAATAAAATGGAGTGGTGTTTGTATGTCACGAAATGGCGTATGAACGGGTCAACCGTTTTGAATGATTATTTTTCCGTTTTGTTCGTCAAGTGTTCCGACGTGTTTGTGTGTATAAAAATTCCAGGATATTCACCGGGAGAGTTGAAAAAACGAGCGTGAACGTAACTGTCATTTTGTATGGGACGATCCATAGCGTTTTTCAACAGCCTACTTGATGGCAAGACGAAGTTTACCGGGACCACTTGTGTTGGATAAAAGGGAATGTAGAGACCATCTTTTAAACAATAGAGACTGTTTTTTAAAGACTTGCCGCTGAATAGAGACCAAGTATCCAAAAAGAGACCTGTTCATAGCCCTGGCAACTGCGAAGTCGATATATCCCCCGGTGATCTAACTAGAACCTCAGTCGATAGCATTTCGAGATTATATAATTAGCGTTACTGTTGCGCGGGTATACCCAAGTCTAGATTTACAATTGGTTTATTTAGGGGTATTCAGTTTTTTTACATATTCTAATTCTACATTCTACAAGCCTTCATTCCGTTACCAATGATAATGGCCTGCGGCTAGTAACCTTCGCTGCTGCTAGAGGGATGGCAATCAGCAGTACCTACTTCGCACGAAAGAATATCCGCAAACACACCTGGCGACACCCGAGTGGCGATGCCTGCTCCCAAATAGACCACGTGCTGGTTGATGGGCGACATTTCTCAGATGTCATTGATGTCAGGACCTTCCGAGGCCCTAATATCGACTCGGATCTTTATCTCGTTGTAGCTAAAATTCGGGCGCGGTTATCCAGCGTCACGAGTTCCGCAACGCACAGAACGCTACGCTTCAATATACAACGCTTGTCGACTGATGGGGTAGCTGCGCAGTACCGTCAGCAACTAGACGAGAAGTTGGGAAGAGTCAACGTTGCTGGAGACGTCGACAGCCTGTGGGACCCTATCCACGAAGCTGTGACAACAACGGCGCGGGAAGTGATCGGCACTGGTCAACGACGAAGACGGAACGACTGGTTCGATGAAGAGTGCCAGAGGGTGACAGACATGAAGAATGTTGCCAGAAGCCGTATGCTTGTGGCCGGTACCCGACAGAACAGAGAGCGGTACAGGGCAGCGAGAGCCGAAGAAAAGCGAATCCACCGCAGAAAGAAAAGGAAGCACGAAGAAAGTGTGGTAGCTGACGCACAAGAAAGCATGAACCGAAATGATATGCGGAGATTTTATGCAACGGTCAATGGTGCGCGGCACAATACCGTACCAGTGCCCGCCATGTGCAATGACCGAGAAGGGAATTTGCTGACCGATAAAACGGCGGTGGCTGCCAGGTGGAAGGAGCACTTCCAGCAATTGTTGAACGGTGAGAATGGAAATGTAGCGAGGAACAGGATGAACATAGATGATGACGATCAAGCTGTGGACCCACCGACCATAGGAGAGGTTAAAAAGGCTATCAGCGAGCTGAAGAACTGTAAGGCTGCTGGGAAGGACGAGATCCCGGTCGAGCTTCTCAAGCACGGAAGCGAGCAGCTTTACCAGTCGATCCACCGAGTACTTCTGAAGGTATGGGAGGACGAAGAATTGCCCACCGGCTGGTTGGATGGCCTCATCCGCCCTATCTACAAGAAAGGGCACAGACTGGAGTGTGCCAATTACAGAGGAATTACCCTGCTGAATTCGGCGTACAAAATTCTGTCGCGCATCCTGTTTAACAGACTGAGACCGCTCGAGGAGTCCTTCGTCGGCGAATACCAAGCTGGTTTTCGTGAGGGCCGTTCGACAAAGGACCAGATGTTTAGCTTGCGAATGATCCTAGACAAATTCCGGGAGTATAACTTGCAGACTCACCATCTGTTTATTGATTTCAAGGCGGCGTACGACTCAGTGAAAAGAAATGAGCTTTGGCAGATAATGTCTGAAAATGGTTTTCCGGCGAAACTAATTAGGCTGATACGTGCTACGCTGGATGGTTCGAAATCAAGTGTTCGGATCGCAGACGAGGTGTCAACCTCGTTCGTGACGTTAGACGGATTGAAGCAGGGAGACGCACTTTCGAATTTACTGTTCAACATTGCACTTGAGGGTGCTATTAGGAGATCTGGCGTGCAAAGAAATGGCACTATTATCACAAGGTCGCACATGCTCCTTGGCTTTGCGGACGATATAGACCTGATTGGAATCGATCGCAGGTCAGTGGAAGAGGCCTTCGTGCCTCTGAAGAGGGAGACAGCGAGGATAGGCCTGACCATCAATTCTACCAAGACGAAGTACATGGTTGCAGGTAGAGATAGAGTCAGGCATGGTGGTGTAAGTGCTGAGGTAGTGTTTGATGGGGATGTGTTTGAAGTTGTTGAAGAATTTGTTTACCTTGGAACACTTGTGACATGTGACAACGACGTTTCCCGCGAAGTGAAAAGACGTGTTGCGGCTGCGAATAGGGCCTTTTACGGACTACGTAACCAGCTTAGGTCCCGCAGCTTGCAAACCGAAACTAAATTCGCCCTGTATAAAACATTGATTCTTCCGGTGGTTCTCTACGGGCACGAAGCGTGGACGTTGAAAGAGTCAGACCGGAAAGCTCTCGGTGTTTTCGAGCGTAAAGTGCTGCGGACAATACTCGGTGGGAAACTCGAAAATGGTGTGTGGCGCAGACGCATGAATCACGAGTTGTATCAAGTGTACAAAGATGCGAATATTATCAATCGTGTAAAATACGGCAGACTTCAGTGGGCTGGTCATAGGAAGGACTGGTTCGGAAGAAAGAATTGCGACCATTTTAGCAGGGAACCAGGTAGAGGTCGGCGACTTCGTGGAAGACCACGAATACGCTGGATGTACGCAGTCGAAGAGAATCAGACGACCCTAAACGTTCGGGGCTACTGGAGAATTATCGCCCAAGACCGACGAAGATAGAGCTCTACAATACGCCCGGCAATGGCGTGATGCTACGCTGTAGCCATCAAGGTATCAAGGTAGGTAATTCTACATTGAATATTTAGCTAGAACCCAAAGTTTCATAATTTTCCTTGCCCTGGAACAATTTTTAAACACGTTTGAAGTTTGTATGAAAATTGCTTTTAAATCACCCCTCGACAAATATTACTACGGGACGAGCTGTCATTATGTAAATTGAAAGGTCATTGAGTCTACAGGTTGAAATTATCATTAACCATTCATAATGTCACAATTAAGATATTGAAGCGCAATAAAATTGTGATATACTTAGAAAAATGTTTTTTTTTCGACCAAGCTACTAACTAAAATTTGTAACTTTTTCATCGCTAAACAAACCAATTGTGAAAGCCCGGGAGTACAGTTTCGTGGGTGCCTTTTTTCTATAAAACTTTTGTTGTCATTCACGAATGTTTAGTTTTCTGTGATCCATCCATGCATAATTTCGCTGTGATAGTTTCTCCCGATAAGACTCAATGACTATCACAGTCTGATTTATTGCGCACAAACGACACATAAATTGAAGCCGTAAGAATTTTTTCAAATGCAAACAAAAACTTTTTTCAAATTTCTGGACTAAAAGCGTAGAATTTCTTCGGTTTTCCATTGTCAATCGATTGATTAGAGTGTGGGCAAGCATATTATACAACCAGTGTCGTGGACTTTGTCGCCAAACGATAAAAAACACCGGGGGTCCAAAATATATACTTTGAGGGTCCAAAATGTATTGGTGTGTCCAAAATAATGAAAAGCAGTACATCACAATTCAATTATTTTCGACGTTATCTGGATCCTACATGACCGTTTGGGCATTTTTATCTTGTAAAGGAAGTTTTTCTCTACATTTTGGCATGTTCTTTGACTTGGTTAAGCTGTGCAATGGATTAGCTGCTTCGCTCATGTCCACAGTTGATCAGCAGAAGTTTTCTCGTTTCATTTTGTATGGGGAAAGGCATCTAATTTAAAATTTCTCGTGAATGAAAACTTTGATCGAAAAAATATTTGGCAGGCTTGATAGCCATCCTCTATGCGTACAACCGGTACCAAATATTTTTCCGAAAATAGTTTCCAAATTTGAGAAATAATTCGTTAGATGCTTTTCGCCATACAAATATTTTTCGCGTTACCTGTTAGCGATTTTTCGTGCATAGACACTAGCGCATGTGCGTTACTATGTGGCGAGTAGCGAATCAGGGCATGCATGTAACCCATTAATTAATTGGGACAAAAAACTAAAATCACTTCCTTAGGGGGTCCAAAATACGACCGTTACCCTATCTCTAAGTAAGTCATGTTGCTCAGTTGTAGAGTTTGCGCCATGGACAGCAGAGCACGCTTCAAGTGTTTGCCGGAGCGTTACTGGCTTTGCCGATACCCCTCAATGTATGCAACAAATCGTACAATGCTGCGAGTTTGACAGCAGAAGGCGGCAGAATCTATCGGAAAGATGCTGTATAAAGATGCTCGGTTCAGGTAGCGTTGGAAAAGTATGTCGATAAATTGATGTTTATGATTTTTATAGAGTAAAGACATGGCCAAGACCTGGGAGGGAGGCACCGATACTACACACGAAATATAGAACAACGTTTGTTTGAACTGCAAGATAACTCCAGCTTGCCAACAACAATCAAGGCAGGCTTGGGGAAAACCGCTAGTTTTCTTTTGTTGTGCACTTTCGATCTTTCCTGACAAACATGGAAAAAGGGCCACAGTTTTCTATGCAATAAATAATAATTTTCATTGGAAAAAGTAAAACGATGCGTTTTTCAATGCTTTATATACAATCAGTTGGAAGGTGCTCACGTGACATTACTTACATTTTGTGTATGAATTGATTTTCATTCAATTTTTGTCACTTTTGATGAAATGCGAAAATGTGTTTTAATCAGTTACGCGCTTTTTCCATGTTAGTCCAATGTTTGAGATCTGAGCTCACAGTGACAGTTCGTGACAGCGGAATCTCGGCTCACTATGACGCACAGAAATTTAGTATTGGTTTCTCCCTCCCAGGCCAAGACTGTTGGAGGATGCTTCGATATTGTGTAGGAGCCACGGTTTAATTCCATCCAAATCCCATGGCTTGGGTACTGGACTGGTAGGGGGCAGCCCTCATACAGCGTTTAGTAAATAGATGTTTGGAATAATGTCATTTGGTAAAATTGTTTTGAATTTGATCAAAATCCATTCGTTAAGCGAAGGATAGTTCATAAACTGCTCGAAATCGTACATTTCGCTGTAAGTCATTAAAAGGACATTTTAAGCAAAAAAAATGTCCAACACTTAAGATTCCTACGATATTTTGAAAAGAAAGCGCATGAGATTTTATGACGCCCTTTATGTGTCCGGTGGTTGCTGAATCACTGCAGTAGCTTTCTTCCCTGATTATGCCAAACGACCATTATAACTATTATGTTGAACGATTATTATACCAACTGGCTTTATACCAAAATACTGTATGTTAAATGATATAATGTCAAGCGGGGTAGTTCCGGCATAATGGCCACTTCATCAGAGAAAAAGAAATGACAAAGTTTTAAAAAAAAGATAAAAAAAAGATGTTTATTTCTTAAACTTACGATTTTATTGTTTTGCCCTGATTAAATTTCAGTATTTTGATCAAGTCCTCGAAGCTTACTCTGCTTTAGGTCTGCAGCGATCTTTTTACTTATTTTTCATTCCACTTAAGATCACTATTTTGTTAGAAATCCAAGTTTTTTTTTCGTTGAGCAGATGTAGGTAAATTTCTAGATGTAAGCAGAAAGTCTTCGTTGTACAGTCGTCTCTCCACATCTCGATATCTCTCCCTTTGTCGATGATTTTTTCGATCCCTTCAATCTGCATAAGTACACTTCTCGCGTTGAGTATCATACAGGCGTATCTGCAGTGATCGATTTCTCTTCGTCGATTTTCTCTTTCGGTTAGTACACATAATTCAATCGATTTTCGTTATATTTTACGTCGCAGTATGATCAAATACGATGAGTCCTTCCTACTGAATCAAGAATGGCAGCCGAAAACAGTCACCCGGCCAAGTAATTAGCCAAAAAGCAGGGATTGAATCCTGAGAAAATTGAGAGAATCTCTCACGTATCGCTCTCTGTACCTATCATAACATGCTGCACATTATGAGAGACTGTTTATCGTATACTGCTACAACTTTGATCAGATTGGGGGGATAGTAGTGCATGATAAAACCCCTCTAATCAAGCTCCAAACCTGGGGGACACTATTGCTACTGGAAGTTTGTGGATTGTTTATCGTGCCAGTAAAGTAAAACACCCATCCCCAACGGTAAAAATGCGAGAAAAATCGATTTTATCATCGCTCTCTCTTTGGGGCTCTCGCTCGCTGCTTCCATTTATCAGACTTGTTACACCTTGCGATACAATGACGATCGTGGACCGCAACAAATGGGATGTTTTTCTTTGCTTGCTTTGATCGTGCTTCATACTCAAATGAGAGCGAATTCTACAATGCCTGCCAAAGAGAGAATCGATGAAGAGAAATCGATCATTGCAGTTACGCCCTTAAGATACTGAACGCGAGATTTTCACTCTCCATATGTCGGTCTCTCCCTATCTCGATGGTCCCTTCGATATCGAGATGTGGAGAGTCGACTGAAATGGTTGGAACACGGAGAAATATTTTTACCTAATTTTTGAGTTTACTTTACCCAAAATTAAGTATATCGATTATAGTTTCAACCCAAAATCTCTCGGTATTCTCTTTCTCCCACACGAATGTTGTCAAAAATAGAGAGAGCTGCATCTACCCAATGTGGGTACTTTGGCCCAATAAGCCAAATTTGGGTAAATGCAACTTTTCTTATGTTTGGGTCGAAAGAACTCAATTTTGCGTTAAATCAACCCAAAATTGAGTATATTTTTCTAATGGAATTAAAGCCAAACTACCTAGTGGGAACCTTGGAAATTTAGCCAAAATTGAGTTATTGGGCTCAACTACGGAATTGCGTTGAAACAACCCAAAATTGAGTTGAATTCCGTCTCCGTGAAGGGCAAAGGTCGAAGAACAAAGGGGCTGTCCATTAATTACGTAAGACAATTTTGGCCATTTTTCGACCCCCCCTCCCCCCATGGTAAGATTTTTTGTATGAAAATCAAAAATAATTTGTATGGCGAGTAAGAAATCTCGAACCCCCCCCCCCCATAAACCCTTACGTAATTAATGGACCACCCCAAAAGAGAAGGGACAAAAAGTCAAAGTGGAGGTACAAGGGAGAGATAAAAATAAATAGGAGACAAAAAATATGCATAGAACAGTTCATTCCGCAAATTTTTGTTCTAAATAATATTTTGAAAGTGACAAAAAGTAAAGATATACTTAATACTTTCTGTCCTTTGGATAATTGTTCCACCGGATTCTTTCATTTTGAAAACGTTAAAAGTAGGTAAAAAAATGATATTTATACAAAAAAACATCACAATTTTACATTCAAATACATGTAAATATAATATGAATATTTGAAAAGTTATGGCAGAATTTCGATCCTCCTCCAAGATAGCATCTTAGATCAACTACTGGTACCACTCGAGTAAAGTATGCAGGATTGTGTGCAATTTTTCATGTAGAAATATTCAAAATAATTTTAAAAGAAACTTTCAAAGATCCTAGGTCTAACGAGTGAGAGTTAAATGCAAATGATTTAATCATGACAGCGCGATGAATTTATACTCCTTCTAGCACTAAACCGAATAGCGCCTTCCGCTTTTTTTTTACTAGACCTGCCGTCCCTGAACGTTAAACCTAATGTCGAAAGTAGTACGATGAATAGATCATCGAAAATTTTCTAAATTTGAAGTTTTCGATGATAACAGTGTTCTACAAAATAATATTAAATTCTCAGCTTTGAGAAAGTTTATACGGTTCTAAAACACAAAGAAGAAAAGATCTTGTCAATTTTCAATAGTTTTTTTTTTTTGTTTCAGGAAGGCAAATGAATGCAGATTAAGGTGATTATAGAACGAAGCCACAACTCAAATTTTCAAGAGCACAAGACTTGAGAATCAAATAGCGCTCAGCGTTGAAAATCTATCCCATTGGTCACCACCAGCAAGCAAGCAATTTGATTGGTTTTCAACGCGAACTGTTGTCAGATTCTCTCGTCTTGTGCACTAATTCAAAGTTTGGCTTTGTTTTATAATCACCTTAAACCTTCCTGGGTTATCATTAAAATCTTTTAAAGGGTTTTACCTGCTCCATAAGTATCCAAACGAGGCCTCTAATTTAAGCTCAAAAAGTATCTAGAAATCATTAAAAAAAACCGTAATGTTTCACAAATTGATGTTTTTTTAATAAATTCACATGATTTAATGCAATAATACTTAATGAGTCTGGAGAATTAATTCTGTGTTCAAACGCACTCGCAAGCAAGTACCGCCGTATAAAATCAGATGCGGTCCCATTAGAGGTCAAAACAGTGGCCCATGATATTCAAGCTTCCTTGTTTAGTTATTCAAGGATACAGGTGAAACTTATGGAATATGTAACTGATTGTAATGTGCTTTGAATCCAGCGAGATTCTATCCTGTCTCCCTGATAATAAACTATTAAATGTGGAAAATATTATGCCAAAAATTGATCACAAATTTTATTTGCCTTTGAGAAATGTATACAATTTCACTAATTGGTGTATTGTGGTTATTTGACTTATACAACATTGTTACCATCAAAAATTTCAAATTTCGAAAATATTCAAGTAAAACGATACTTTGAGGTCCTTTTATGAAATTTTTCCGTATGTCAGTAGGGTGACCAGATGGAGAGTTGGTGTAAATACATACTTGTGCAAGATGTTATAAAAAGTGGATTTTTGAAACATTAGGTACTTGATATATGACTAACTTTATTATTATTTTTTTTTTGCTTTTGGAATGTCTCATCATAATGGGCCGTTTTTCATCGTACAACTCGTGCTGTAAAAATCATCATTCTGTAACTTGTTGCGTAAACTACTATTTCGCTGTATAGGTATACACGATACAATTTCCGGAAATTTCCATGGCCATCTTCATTTTTCGTAAAAATTGAAAAAAAAAACCACCCAGTCGAACTACTCCATAACACGAAATATCCACAAAACAGACTTCTACATACCAAAATAAACAATATTTTGAATGATGTTGATCGATATTCAACACATTCATTTTTTTATGAAATAGATTTTAAATTATCAAATTTCTGTGCTTATAATTATAAGTATATTAATATACCAGAATAGATCCCCTGATCAAAAACATTGATTACTCAAAAACCTCAATTAAAGGTCAAATTTGCTATAGATTGCTTACCTATAGCAAGGGAAATAAGATTTCGGAACTACTGGAATATATCGTTTAAACTCGTGAACAAGAATAAGTTGCTCTAAGTCATACAGTCACCCCACGCAGTTGAATCACCCACAATTTATGAATCAGCTGATTTCAAAACACAAAATTATTATCAAACTTATCACAAAACATCACATAATCATTTTTACTGACAAGCTACACATAGTGTTCAACCATTTCAAGGCTTTTTATCTCAGTAAAATAGCTCTTGATCACGGTATGAACCAACAATATTACTAAATTCTTTTTGTAGCTATTTGGGCTGTATTTTGGCCAACTTTGTAAGCCGTGTGCCTATTGACGCCTAGCTAGAAATGATGTTTCGAAGTGTGTTTCAAAGATTTTTTGTGAAAGTTTGAGCCCCAGACAACATTTACAGATTCAATAAACATAGCAATGAGAGATAAATGCGTATTTATACGGATTTTGATGAGATTTTTGAGTAAATTACTTGATTGTAGGTTACAAATTCTTTGATGAACTTTTTGTAAAACTGCACCTGGAAAAATATAATGACACGACATGCTAGTTTACAGCTTGGATTTTTTGAACGTCAATATATAAAGTGTTACAATAAATAAAGTTTTTTTTTACGTATGCTGAGCAATAAATAAACTTAACGGGCTGAGACTTTTGGATTAGTCATAAACGTGAAAGGTTTTCTTAAAGCTATTTTCTCGTGTAACAATTCAAAAGGGCCAATCCTCAAACCGTTGATTCTGAGAAAATTCGATTTGAATATTGTTCACCAAATTTTCAATTCCCATCTCTCAGTATTCAAAAAAATTAATGTGATTTCTTGTTGAGTGACGATTTACTATTACTTCACGTTAATAATCGATTTTATTCTGAAAACTGTCAAAAATGTGGAAAAAATGATGAGTTTGAATACTTGGCCCATTTTCAATTTTCAACAAGGCATGGGCCAAATTGAACTTTATTAGCGTGCTTGGCCCAAGGCTAGGCCCTTTTGGTTTTCAATGAATGAGCAAGAGAGAGTCATTGGTCTCTCACCATGCTAAGGCCAATGACAGTTTGCGAAATTTTCCGATTGTAGGCCCTCTTAATGGAGCGAGAACCGATCATTGGCCATTTCGAGCATGGTACCAATGAATGATTTGGAAAAAAGTGGTTATTGGCCGTTTTGAAAATCTTGATTATAACGGTAAGTTTTTGGATTATGTTGACAATGTTTGCATTGTTTGTGGGTGTTGGGAGATGCTATCGAATGGTATCAAAACACGATTTGTTTACAATTTTATCATTGGCCCTTTAGAATTGTTACACGAGTTTTGAAGTTTTTAAATTACACCGGAAGTTGCAGAATTTACCAATATATTGTTATATGACAAGATTTGCTCTTTGCTAACAAAAAATATGTATTTGGTGTTACTTGGGGGGTTTCTTTCGATAAAAGCAGGGAATTCTCCTGAATACATCTGATCGTTGCGTTTTTTAATATTCCCTCCTAGATTGGGAAGGCATTTTTTCTACCAAACATCACGTGTATTTCCACAGCCAAAACAAAGCCAGTCCTAGGTAAACACAGGATGATTCACTACTAGGTACGATACAGCACAATGGGTGCTATAAATGTAATAATTTTATCGCGCTCGCCATCTGATGTGCTATCTACTTGCATGTCGTTACATTTGTTTTTGTCTTTGATCACGGTTTATAAAAACAGGCCAATCAATTTTCGACGTAATCAATAGCAACTGAGGTGCCACCTACTTTCTGTTCGAATTCGACCTTGACCAAACAGAAGACGACATCCCTTTCCTCGAAATGGGTCGTAAAATCTTAACAAAGTCCATTAGAGTCGTAAAGTTGAGCCATTTTCAAATCTATTATTTAATGCCTTGCTGATTAATTGGTTCGATTTTCTACCGTAACGCCGCCCCAAGACGACGTGACCGGTTTTCTCCGAGGGAATCTCTTGAATCTGCTGAACCTGGCCCGATGTTGTGGGTGGACATGTTTTATACACACGTAGCTTATCGGCTGGTGCTCTTTTCGGATGTGGCGCCACTAACCCGTGCGTTTGCTGCTTTGCTTCGACTAAATATCAATTTTTCATTCAGATCCGCCACTCTGGGGTTAGTTGGCATGATTGTTGGGAAACACCTGAGAATTTAATTTTCAAAGGAAGAGCTTTGACTTTTGTAACATTTTTCTAACCGGTGCGCAACGTAATAACTTCGTTACTCTTGTGTACGCACATTTTTT
>NW_018735185.1:0-28290 GCF_002204515.2 Aedes aegypti
GGATCAGTCGATATGACGTTTGGCTTTGGTCCGTTGAATATAAAACGACCCAAGCCGAACGTCGAATCGACTTATCCCTACCAGAAAGCGAGGCCGTTTGCGGCAGCCATTAGCGCTTTTAAAAAGCTGGATAGTTAAAATAAAAGTTAATACAGTGGGGATTCGCTGATTGGAACACGACTGCCTTCCAGCTAGCGAATCCGACCCGTTAGTTGCAACGACTGACAGCTGGTAAAAATGCTCTAGACTCACGCATCTGGAGAGTAAATCGTCATGATTCCTACATATACATGCACATTTGTTCCATATACAGACACTTAAATGCGACAATGCGACAAACCAATAACTCCGAGTTGTTGATTTGTTAGAAAAAAGAAACTACCATTAACATAATCATGTTTGTTCGAGAGCCAATTTATGTTATTATAACTCTAAATTCACCTAAGTAAACAACTACTTTAGCCATTCAGTTCATCTTAGTTCGTGTAATTATCTATCTGGCGTTTCTGTATGGAAAGCTCATCAATTCCTTAAACGATTTTTCGAGAAATTACAGCAGAGATTCAGAAAATATTTGTTCTTCAAGAATTTCTACAGGAAACCTTTCAAAGGTTGAACCAAAATCCCTCTGAAGAGACCTCCAAACATTTTGCCCCCAAAGGTTACGCTAAGAAACCCTTCAGGAGTTTTCCCAACTATTCCTTCACAAACAACGCCAGGGATTCTCTCACGATTTGTTTTGTTGTTTTAAATATGACCCATCAGATTTGTCTGAAGATTTCGCACTGGTTTATTTTAGTAGTGGTGCGATTATATCTTCAGGCCATTGAAAATCTTTTTGAATCTGTATTTTATTTTTTCCAGACAGTCCTTCTTGAGTCCTGGACTTATTTCAGGCATTATTAGGATCAGTTCTTCAAGCGGTACATACAGATTATTTTCTTCAGATTTTTCTGAGTGATTCCACCAGATTTTCATTTTTAATATTAATGCAGGGGTCCTTTCAAAAGCCCAGAAGTTTGACAAGAAAATATTCTAAGAAATTAGGGAATTCCTAGTGTTCCAAAAAATATATATTTACTTCTCAGTGAGTTTTATTTCGAAGTTTCTTCCAGCAGATATTGTTTTAGAATTCCTTACAGAATTTGACCAACGATCCTCTTATAATACCTCTATGAGTATCACTGGGGATATCTCATAAAATCAACTATACCTTCAAGGATTTAATCTTGATTGACAGGTAGAATAACATAAAAACACAACATTGACTAGCCAAAGACCAAGCAAAATTTATTTTTTTGTATGGACAAAAGACCACGATAGGGGAGGTCAGCAATCTGGAAAATAAAAATTATCACGTGTTCAATGGACATCCCCTACGATACCATACGGCTGTGCAGTGCATGGCCCCCAAATTTGTCATCGGGCCCGAAAATGTATCATAATCAATGCAATATTATGTTTAAATCAATATTTATTCATTTGTGCTTTTTCTGCGTGGCTTGTGAGGTGAGACGAGTCGAATGAGGTGACAATGTCAACACGCTAATCATAAAGATTGCTAATATTATTCAGTAATCATAACTTAAGAGGGCAGTTTTCATGTTAACTTTTTCGATTTTGATGACGGATTCCTGAACGTTAATCATAAGTTTTAACATATTATATCAATCATCAATTGAATTGAAATCAAAATTCAACAAATTTTACAATATTTCCTGTTTCCTCAAAGACACAAAATTCTGTAAAAAAAATTCACAGAATTTAAAATTGTGAAACATTATTTCACAGATTTTTCTGTGAAACAAAACAGTTTCACACATAGCTGTCAAAAATTCACCTTTACCGGATAAAGGTAACAATATTACAAAATTCTGTAAAATCTTAACATACAGTACGGAGAAACTCAAAATGTCATCACTTACACCGAAAATTTGTGAAATCAATTGCATCTCAACCGTCGTCTATAACATTTCGGTTGGATTGTTATAAGAAAGATTATTGTTGCCTGAAAAAAAATGCCTAAAAGACCGAAATTATAGCGTACGAGGGTCTTGGGATAAAATACTTCTTAAAAAAAATACGGAAGAGCCACTAAAACTCAAACCAACTTGATCACTATTAGGAAGATTTGAGCCATCCAAAATTATTTGCCGAAAAACTGATCATTTGAGATCTGCTGTACGTTATTGTTTATATTAGACAGTTCGTTATAATTCTAGCATAAAATCAAACAATAAGGCCTTTATGCGGGGACGGACCTGATGTAGTGGTTAGAACATATGCCTCTCACGTCGAGGACCTGGGATCGGACCCATCCTCGAGATAGTCACTAAAAATTTCAGTGACGACTTACTTCTGAAAGGAAGTAAAGTCGTAAGTCCCGAGATGAACTAGCCCATAGCTAAAAATCTCGTTCTCGGGGTTCAATGAGCACTTCCACAGTTATTAACTGAGAGCTTTCTTAGCCAAAGTTGCCATTTTTGTATTCGTATATCGACAGGGTGCAACCCAAGCGTGTAAAATCTCGAGATATGAGAATTTAAAATTTTCGCAACTTTGTGAACAATTTTGGCCGAAGACAAACTGGTGCCACCTAGCATTGAACTGCCTGTTAACTTTTGATCTGCTGAATAACTTTGCCAAAGACTAGTTTATCAGTATCTCGGGTCGGGATACATAAGACTAAAGATAATTTGTTACTAACGCCATCTAGCGGATAAATTCCCGATTAGATTTGTTACTGCCAGGCAGTCCTTGATTTTGCTAAACAACTTTGCCGAAGACACCAACCTTCTAGCTCATCTGGGTCTTGAGATATCCGTTGAATGGATGATGTGGCCAATTTTTTGTACCCCAAGACATCGTAATTCATTCAATTTTGTTCGATCCATACTCCATTATCAAAGTAACCCCAACACAGAAAACCGACTTTCGATTATATGAAACAATATATATCCATTCAAAATAAATCTTTTGGCAATCTATCTACTGCAATCGATAGCTAGGTTGCCAGTACTTGTTTTAAAAATATAAATCATAATTATTTGAAACAGCATAAATATTCAAGTTTTCTTTGAAAAAAACTAGGAAAAGTTACCTAGTTTTACGGTACTCGTTAATCATTAACGCTCTGATTGGTAGAAAAATCAACGGGCACGACATGATTAGAGTCTCAGAATTCTTCACGGGTCGCACAAAATAAAGTTGTAAACGTTTGGCAGTCCTAATTTGATCCAAAAAAAAAAACACATTTGCATATGACCGCCATTCGATACACATACACTTCACTAAATTGCCAACCCGTTGATATTACCTCACGTCTTGCCCTCTTGGCTGCCAATCAAACAGTTTAATAAGCCATTCATTATGTTTTTTTTCCCATACCAATTAATGCAGCATAATGCGTCTCCAAGAAGCTGCGTGCTCTTCGGGGATCAGAGCCTTCCATCCAAGCACCAACGCTCACTATTCGATTTCAAATGTAAACAAATGCAAATGAGGGATAATTTTCATAATTTTGCGCTTAAATATACGCAAAGTGGTGATAGCTCTCTCACATTGCAACATTGTTGTCCGAAGAAGCGCATTGTAAACCACAAACATTACGATGATTGTGATTCTTTATTTAAATGGCGACAGTGCTGCCAGCTTCTAGAGATCAATCCTCCGAAGAATTGTGACATTATTGTCTTTAGGCCCCTCTAAGCCTATCGTTCCGAATGGTCACGTTTTTACCATTTTTGGATCGGTTCAGTAGTGGTCCACCGAAAGTGTGTCTCCACACCGCAAAGGTCGATCACTTCACCATTCATGTCCACGACTTATGGGAGTCTAGGAGAGTTCGCACGATCTTTCTTCTCCGCATCAGGTGTCGCCATTCATCATGCGGCAGAGAGAAACCTCCCGCACGATCAACAACTGTAGTTATAGCGTGGTTCCACCTCCACGCGTATGGAGAAAACTGGTCTTCGGAGTTCATTCCAAGCCGCCAGCGAGGTAGTTTCACTTGTGCTCTCTTCTTGACGACATCATCGCTGCTTTTTGGCGCCTCTTTCGACATCGCGTGAACCTGGCAACGTGTGACTGCCGAATTGGCGATAATGGGTTTGAAAGTGCTGGCCATTGCACTACTGGTGGCGTTAGTGCTGCTGGTCACCGTCGATGCAGGTCCAATGTACTACAAGAAGGTCTCCGGACAAAAGTACGAACCTGGTAAGTTGGATTGAGACCAAAAGACGAAATAAAGACGTACATGTCCCTTGCAGTTGCCCAAGATTTTATGGCACATGAGGTAGTAAAGCAGTGTACTACGATCTGTCGATCTTTGGCACCAAGTGTAGTACTAGAAATAATGCCTGTTCTGAGCCCGAACACTATGTCTCTATTTCGTCTTTGTTGAGACGCCAGTCTTAAGGTAAAAGTTGACTCATCATCTCGTATCGAACTGCGCAGATTGGGTGCCGGTGTCATCGACGGTCATACCGCTGGCCGAATACCGCGTGAGTGTGAGTGGAGGTGGCGAGCAGGGCTCTCTGCTGACCGGGGATGAGTACCGGAGGGCATACCTGAGACACCAGCAACTGTCGGCGGCCGCCAACAACGGTAAGGTCAAGTTGAAGACTGTGCCAGGGAAGGGATCGGAAGCTGACGCGGGAGCAGCGGCTCGCGTCCAAGAAGATCCGGACACGTTGATCACAGGTGGGTGGATTGGTTTTGGGTGACGTAATAGTACTACGATGAGTGTGGTGTCTAAATGTGCGGTTTGTTTTGTTTTTCTTTCAGCCAAGAAGAAGTTTTACGAACGGAAAAGCAACTGACTGGTCGTTGGAAAGTGGATGATCGTTTATAGATAGTTTGTTCAATGAATACATTCGTTAATCGTAAATTGTCTACTTGATAGCAATGCAAGAGTGCCAATTGATTTAAAAAAGTAAAATGTTAATGTTATGTTAATTTTATTTGATTTGATTAAACGAAACGTTAACCAATACACACTGACAGATATAGCTTTTTGGTATTTGGAAGTTTTTTTTTCAGATGTTTTTTTTTTCAAATGTGATTTTTATCTTCAGAATCAAAGCTATTTATTTAAACTGACATTTAAGCTGTGAATACTGGAGAAGAAAATTGCTGCAGAATACTAAACTAAGGTATTCCATACGCATACCAGATAATTTTAAATACTAATCACCTGAATAAGGTATGAAAGAGCACTGCATAACTACTCATGTTCGCATAGTCAACGTAAGCGCGTATTCTTCAGGATGTTTTTCAATTAATGAGAATGGAACTGGGAGAATTTTATCCGAATTCACTGAGGAAATTTCTTTGAATCTTCATTGGAATTTTACGCAGTTTCTTTTGGATTCTTCTTTTGAAACATTCTTCGAAATTTCCTTTGGAAGTCTCTTCAGAATGTCCAGAATTTCGCAATTCCTCATAGAATTTCCATTGAAATTTCTTTTTTAATTTTCATTAAAATTAATCCTTATGAATTTGCAACGGATTTTTTTTAATTTTTTGAATATCTTAGGAATTTCCTATGGAATTTCCTAAGAAATTTTCTTTGAAATTAACATAGGAAATTTTCTTTAAAATTAACACAGGAATTTCCTTTGCAATTTCGTTCGGAAATTCCTTTGAAATTTCGTTCAGAAATTTGTTTGAAATTTCGTTCGGTGTTTGCTTTGCAATTTCCTTCGAAATTTTCATTGAGGATTTTTTTTCGAATTTTCTTGGATTACCTTCCAAAGTTCCTTCGGCATTTTTATCGGAAATTTGTTTTGGAGTTTCCTTAGAAATTTGATTTGGTATTTACATTGGAATTTCCTTTGGAATTTTTTTTGGAATTTCCTTTAAAATTTCTATTGAAATATCCTTTGGAATTTTCATTGAAATTTCCTTAGGTTTTTTTTTCGGAATTTATTTTTTTCCAAAGGGAAACCCAAAAAATATTTTGAAGGGAATCATGCGAGTTCCGATGGAAGTTCTAATGGAGTTAATCACGAAGGAAATGTCAATGGAAATGCCGAAGGAAAAAGAAATTCCGCAGGATATTACAAAGGAATGGAAAATTTCAAAGGAAATTCCGTAAGAACTCCGGATTATTGATTCACAAGAGTTTAATTCAAATAATATTCTGAAGGAAATTTCTATGGATGTTCCAAAGAAAATTCCGATGGAAATGGCAAAGGAAAATACAAAGGGAATTCCAAAAGAAATTCTGATAAAAATTCAAGGTTATGCCGAAAAAAATTCCAATGGAAATTCCTATGGGAATGCCAAAGCGAATTCCGAAGAAAATTCCAAAGGGAATTCCGATGGAAATGCCAAAGGAAAATTCTAAAGGAAATTCCGAAGAAAATTTCAAAGGATATGTCGATGAAAATTCCAAAGTGAAATCAAAAAAAAAACACATAATGTTCCGAATTCTGAAGGGAATTGCAAAGAAAATTCCAAAAAAAATTCTGATGGAAGTTCCCAAGGAAATCCCAAAGGAAATTCAAATAGATGGATATGCCGAAGCAAAATCCAGAGGAGATTCCAAGAAAATTGTTGAAGAATGTTTCAAAGGATATTCCGATGAAAATTCCAGAAGTAATTCCGAAGAAAATTGCAAAGTTAATTCCGAAGAAAATTCAAAGATAATTCCGAAGAAAATTCCGAAGGAAATCCCAAAGGAATTACGATGGAAATGCCGGAGGAAAATCCAAAGGAAATTCCAAGAGAAATTTCAAAGAAAATTTTGGAGGAAATTCCAAATAAATTTTAAATAAAATTCCAAAGAAATTCCGAAGGAAATTTCAAAGAAAATTTTGAAGGAAATTCCAAAAGCAAAAAATTCCAAAGGAAATAATGACGGTAATTCCGAAGAAAATTCCAAAGACAAAAGAAACTCCGAAGGAAATCCTAAAGGGAATTCCAAAGGCATGTCCAAAGAAAATTTCGAAAGAAAAATCCACAAATTCTGAAGGAAATTCCGATCAAAGTTTCCAAACAAATCCCAAAGAAAATTGAGATGGATATGCCCGAAGCAAAATCCAAAGGAAACTCCGAAGAAAATTCCGAAAGAAATTTCGAAGGATGTTTTGAAGGACATTCCGATGGAAATGTTAAAGGATGTTTTAAAGGAAATTGCGATGAAAATTCCAGAGGCAATTCCGAAGAAAAATCCAAAGTTAATTCCGAAGCAAATCCCAGAGGAATTCCGATGGAAATGCCAAAAGAAAATCCAAGCGAAATTCCTAAAGAAATTTCAAAGAAAATTTTGGAGGAAATTCCAAATAAATTTTAAAGGAAATTATTTATTTATTTTTATTTATTTATTTATTCACTGTCTTGAATCTAGTACGATTCCTCAGACTGTCTCTTATTCTAAAACTCTAATTCTACTTTTAAACACAGATTTGGATACATTAAAGTCAAACAAGTCACTCACACTATTGAATAATCGAGAACATACACATAACGGATTGTTGAAACCATAGGAAGTTCTATGCCGTCTGATGAGCAGCAAATCACGTTGTCGCAGATGTCGGTTTGGTGCGTAGAACGAAACATTTTGCAGGAGCGATGGACAGTCAAGATTTCCTCTGATCAAGTCAAACATAAAAAGCCTTTGTAGGTTACTGCGTCTCGAAGAAAGTGTTTGCAAAGCAATGAGTCTGCAGCGTGACGTGTAATCAGGCAAGTTAAACGAATCCGACCATGGCAGCTGACGAAGGGCGAAGCGGATGAAGCTACGCTGGACCTTTTCAATCCGGATAATGTGGGTAGTATGTTGTGGAGACCATACACATACAGCATACTCCAAAATACTACGAACAAGCGAGCAATATAACGCCTTGAGAGCATAGATGTCCTTGAAGCAGCTAGCATTTCGTCGAACAAATCCAAACGCCTTCGCAGTTGTAGCATTGACGTGTTCATTAAACCGCAGTTTACTGTCCAGAATAACACCTAAGTCTCGGATTGACTCCACGCGTTCCAATGGTTCTGATCCAATCGAATATCCAAATTCGATGCACGATTGTCGACGGGAAAATACAACGGACTTACACTTTTTGATGTTCAACTCCATGCCGTTTTCCATGCACCACAGCTCGAGTTCCATTATATCTGCTTGTAGCGCACAGCAATCCAGATGAGATGCTATAGTTCTGTATATTTTTAAATCGTCAGCGTAGAAACAGCTTTCCCGATTTCAGTCGGAAGCACAGGTCGTTTATAAACAATATGAAAATCAGTGGCCCCAGAACGCTTCCCTGAGGAACACCAGAAGCAATGGAGAAAACGCTAGAGTGTGTGCCATTAATGTTGACGAATGCTACGCGTTGCGTCAGATACGATCGCAACCACTCCGTTATCCAATCCGGAAAGCCCAAGTGTCTTAGCTTCGCTATTGCTAGTTGGTGTGGCACTTTGTCGAACGCTTTGGAGAAATCAAAGTATATGGCATCTACTTGGCTCCTTTTTTTCGATTTCTGTCGATAGGAAGTTAGTGAACATCATAAGGTTAGTTGTCGTTGATCGCTTTTGACGAAGCCGTGCTGGAGTTCCGAAATTATTGGGGTAGATGCAGCGTAGAGAACATTGTGTACTAAACCTTCAAAAACTTTAGCTACGGAGCATAAAATTGAAACGCCACGGTAGTTTTCGACAGCATGAGAAGAACCAGCTTTGAAGATAGGAGTGATGAGGCTTTCTTCCATATCGACGGAAAAGTGCTATTACGAAGCGACTTATTATAGATAATCTCCAGCGGCATTTGCAACGATTCTGCACATTCTTTTAAGACTAACGGCGGCAAATTGTCAGTACCAGCTCCTTTGGTTACGTCCAGATTTTTCAAAGCTGAATATACATCTTGCCGCGAAATATCAAAAGGCGCGAGATTCAGATCGTAAGTTGGGCAATTTCTGAGGTTGTCCGATGAAAACGTTGGTGGATTCGAACTGTACACGTTCTTAAAGCAGTCGGCAAACATATTAGCAACATCTTCAGGGCAGCTAGCGATAGTTTTTTTGTAAGTCATTTCAGCAGGAAATCGAGTTGAGTGTTTGCGATTTCGAATAAAATTCCAAAAAGGCTGTGGGATCGTGCTTAGCGGTCGTCTCCAAACGAGCGACGTAGCTTCGAAATGCAGCAGTTTGACACTCATTATAACTGGTTTCGATAAGACGTAAATTGTTTCGATTTTCATCAGTTCGCGCTCGAAAATAACGTCTTCGAGATTTGCGAACAACATTGCGAAGATGTTGCAGCTCGGATGTCCACCAAGGATGTTTGTAAGAACAACGCGTGCGTCGTCTACGAGGGACGTGCTCGTCCAAAATTCCGTACAGAATGTCGTAAAAAATACATACCGTCTCGTCGGTGCCCCTACCGTCAAACGCTATCTCCCAGTCAATGGCTGAAATAGCATCGTTCAACTCCGCAAAATCACAGCGTTGAAAATAGAAGTCACGCTGTTGGCTCGAATCCTCGGCAAACTGCATACGAGCATCGTTTAAGTCCATACGAAGAACCAGCGGATTATGGTGATAATCAATTTTGAGGAGCGGTGACGGTGGTTCGATTACCTCAATGTCCCTTGCTTCATTGACAAAAACAAGGTCCAGTAAGCGGCCGTTCAAGTTTCGTAGGCAATTGATCTGACGCAGTCCTGAAGCAACCATTGTTTCGACCAAGGCGATTTCTTGTTCGGATGATGCATTACAAGGCAGTAGACCGTCAATATCTTCGTCGTTCTGCCAGATCAACTGGGGAAGATTGTAGTCTCCCATGACGATAACCTTGCCGGCACTCGCAGTTCGTTCACATATTGTTGCACTGCCATGGAATGTGAGTAATAAAGCGCGGGCTGCGAGTTTTGTCGTAGATATATTCCACAAACGTAAACTGAAAACTTTGAAGCTTGATCTGAACGACGGCTTATTCGAGGGATTCGCAGTTTTCTAGTTCCACCGATCTGCAATTCAATTCCGCCTTAACTGCAATTAGCACTCCTCCACCACGTTGAAGGCTGCTAGTAGCCGAGCTCCGATCGCATCGAAATACGTTGTAGCTTGAGGCGAATTCGTCATTAGAAATATCTGGGCGTAGCCAAGTTTCGGTGAGTACTACGATGTCATAGTCACAAGAGCATAAATTCAAGAGTAGTTCTTGCGAAACTCCGAAGGAAATCCTAAAGGGAATTTCAAAGGAAACTCCAAAGGCATGTCCAAAAGAAATTCCATAGGAAATCCCAAAGGAAATTACGATGGAAACGACGAAGGCAATTCCAAAAGAAATTTTAAAGGCATGTCCAAAGAAAATTCCGAAAAAAAAATCCACAAATTCTGAAGGAAATTCCGATGGAAGTTCCCAAGGAAATTTCAAAGGAAGTTGAGATAGATATGCCGAAGCAAAATCCAGAGGAAAATCTGAAGAAAATTCCGAGAGAAATTCCGAAGGATGTTCCGAAGGAAATGTTGAAGAATGTTTTAAAGGAAATTCCGATGAAAATTCCTGAGGTAAAATTTTCAAAGTTAAGGGTCTATTTTATAAGTCGAGTCGATCAAAACGACTCGACTCGAGTCACTGTCGACCAAAAATTTCACTCGACACGACTCTGTCATTCGAATTTTTCGACAGCTGTCACTCCATGTGACAGGATCACTATGGTAGTCGACAGGTGACTTCTGAAATATGCATGCTTGCTTTGATCGACAATGAATACAGACGAGTCACATGAATCTGTTCGATTGAAAAATAGGCCCCTAAAATTCGAAAGTTAATTCCGAAGGAAATCCCAAAGGAATTCCGATGGAAATGTCGGAGAAAAATCCAAAGGAAATTCCTAAAGAAATTTCAAAGAAAATTCTGGAGGAAATTCCAAATAAATTTTAAAGGAAATTTCAAAGATAATTTTGAAGGAAATTTCAAAGGAAATTAAGAAGGTAGTTCCGAAGAAAATTCCAAAGGCAAAAGAAACTCCGAAGGAAATCCTAAAGGGAATTCCAAAGGCAAGTCCAAAAGAAATTCCGAAGGAAATTTCAAAGAAAATTCCATAGGAAATCCCAAAGGACATTACGGTGGAAATGTCGAAGGAAATCCCAAAGGAAATTCCAAAAAAACATTTAAAGGCATGTCCAAAGAAAATTCCGAAAAATAATCCACAAACTTTGAAGGAAATTCCGATGGATGTTCCCAAGGAAATTGGGATGGATATGCTGAAGCAAATCCAGAGGAAATTTCGAAGAAAATTCCGAAAGAAATTCCGATGGAAATGTTGAAGGATGTTTCAAAGGAAATTCCGATGAAAATTCCTGATGTTAAAGTTCCAAAGATAAAATTCCAAAGTTAATTCCGAAGAAAATTCCGAATGAAATCCAAAGCAATTCCGATGGAAATGCCGGAGGAAAATCCAAAGGAAATTCCTAAGGAAATTTCAAAGAAAATTTTGGAGGAAATCCAAATAAATTTTAAAGGAAATTCCAAAGAAAATTTTGAAGGAAATTCCACAGGCAAAAACAAATCCAAAGGAAATGAAGAAGGTAGTTCCGAGGAAAATTCCAAAGGCAAAAGAAATTCCGAAGGAAATCCTAAAAGGAATTCCAAAGGAAATTCCAGAGGCAAGTCCAACAGAAATTCCGAAGGAAATTTCAAAGAAATTCCATAGGAAATCCCAATGGATTACGATGGAAATGACGAAGGCAATTCCAAAAGAAAGGAAATTCCGATGGATGTTCCCAAGGAAATGATGGACATGCCGAATCAAACCCCTGAGGAAATTCCGTAGAAAATTCCGAAAGAAGTTCCGATGGAAGTGTTGAAGGATGTTTCAAAGGAAATTTCGATGAAAATTTCAGAGGTAATTCCGAAGTAAATTTCAAAGTTAATTCCGAAGGAAATCCCAAAGGAATTCTGAAGGAAATGCCGGAGGAAAATTTAAAGGAAATTCCTTAAGAAATTTCAAAGAAAATTTTAAAGGAATTTCCAAATAAATTTCGGAGGAAATTCCAAAGGAAAATTCGAAAGAAATTCAGTAGGAAATTTCTGAAATAAATTCCACAATGAATTCCCAACGAATACACAGCGCAATAAAAATGACATTTTTGCGTGTCTCAAGGATCAAATTATGTGTGTGTAGTATATTTTGGGTCACTGAATCTGATGCCGTTTTTAGAAATGTTCCAGCACGTCACAATTTTTAGCTTCTTCTCTTCTCTCTGGCGTTATGTCCCAACTGGGACAAAGCCTGCTTCTCAGCTTAGTGTTCTTTAGCTACAGGTCGCCAAATTTGTATAAAACACTGGTTTCATTGATGTTTACATAAGATTTTATGTATGAAACTTTTTAGTGACATAATTCACCAAGCATGCAAAATAGGATTTAAACTTCCAATTTAGATGTAATTTAATTGAAATTTCACGATGAAATTTAATTTAAAACGATTTTTTCAACATGCATGCAGCTTCCATATAAAATGCTTTATTTCTCTATATGGCAAAATACAATACTTTTCAAAAACCACCAAAAAAATACATTTTACCATCAAAAGCATTACAAACTTTGTTGATAAGTTTTGTTTCACACATTAAGTTTAAGAAATGAACCAGCCTCTGGCTGAAAATCTCTCTAATAAAGATAAATAATAATAATTAAGTTTAAATTGGGTCCTAAAATTTTTAATGAAATCTTGTTTTTATTCAATAACACGAAAGAGCATCTTACTGCAACTACTTTAGCAATATTTCCCGCTCAAATAACGGCTATATCTTTGGACATGCCTCTCTTAGTCGACAAAAACACCACAGGGGTTTTAGTTTTACCACTGGGGTTGTTCCTATCTGACATTTCGGAAGGGACACGGAAAACAAAATACACCCAAAATTTGTGTTTAAGCCAAGGAGTGTGACAAAATCTAAAAAAATGTTTTTTGGACTCAAACCAACGGAAGACATTAGAAAATTGAGTAAACATGTGTTATTGGCCTAAACTTAAGCGTTTGGCACTAAAATTGGGACAGGGCTTTAGGACCCTATTCTGTGACAAATTAAGCTAATAAATTGCCATACAAGCTGGCAAACTTGCTGAAATAGTCAAATTTTGCATTTTCAACAGTCAATATCTCAAAAACTAGACGTGCTATGATATTTTAGAAAACGGTTATGGCTTTCTGCAACCCTTTATTGAACAAATAGCGGTATTTTGGTGCTCGAGACAAAAACGTGTTATGCAGTGATATCTAATGGAAATTCTGAAAGAACTTCCACAGGGAACTCCGAAGGAAATTACAAAGGAAATTCCGAAGGAACATACCAAAAAAACTTCCCGAAGGAATTTCCTTCAAGAACTTTCAGAGAACAGAGATAGAAACACTACCAGAAGAACTTCCGGAGGAACTTCCTGATGAAACTACCAGTACCGTAATCCGGGGGCAAATTGATCACTATTTTACAACTTTTTGTTGTGTTTCGGAATTCAAATATTGTCAAATAAATTTCGACAAAATTAGTACTCCACTGATCTTTTTCAGCTTATGTAATCGACTTTTCATGAAATAATATTTAACATATCATACAAATAGTTTTATTATCAAAAAATTAAAATGATACATTGGGGCGAAATTGATCACCATATAACAAAGCAGGTTGAAAATAAAAAAAAACCTACTACTAAATTTGGGTCAAATTTCTTACAGCTCGAGTATTTGATCATTTTATTGCAAAATTAAACTTTGAAAATCTGCCTAATACGCCTAATTGTAGGCAATTTTCCTTGAAACCAACACATTATTTGAGAATAAACGGTTTCACGAACAAAAAACTATACTTGCTATGCTGTATGGTATCAAAAATAAGTTCAGTAGTTCATACTTAAGCGTACAATCCATTTTAAACACTCAAAGTTGAGATGTAGGCATAGCACCAGTGGATTGTTCAGCACCGACATTTCCAACTGTATTGCTTACACCTTCAAAAAGTGTGAATATTTCAATGCAAAACTGACCCTAATAAAAATGAAATAGTTCAAAATCATCATGAAACATTTATGAACTAGAAAACATTTGGGAGGAAATATTTTTTGGTACCGATCTGATCAAATTCGCCCCAGTGATCAATAAGCCCCCGGATTACGGTACAAACTTTTCCGATAAACATCTTGAGGTGGAAAATTTTAGAAAAAAAAACTTCCTAGAGGAACTTCCGAAGCTGTAAGATTTTAGCTAATATAATGGTATAAAATCAGGTCAGAATATGAAGAAGCTAAGTAACAATATCTGCTGTCCAACAATATCACCATAATATTCAGTGTGATCGGGTTTCGTGATACAGTTGTATCTTGACACAACTCCGTAGGCTGAACATTAAATTAGTTCAGCGAATAAAATCATTAAATCATTGGCAAAGCTGAATCTTCGCTAATGTTTAATCCATAATGATAAAAATCATTGTTTCAAAAAGTTTAAAAGTTTACGCATGAGCCAAACTCAATTTCTTCGAATATACAAAGCAGAAGCACTATTCATGCATTGAAAATATTCCATCGACAAATGTTGATTCCAACTTTTTACTAGGAGGGACATTCTGATTAATGTAACCCCATTTTACGGTACTTAGTTTACCCGGGGCTAGGTCACCCTAATCTACTTATTTAATTATTTTTTTCTTATTGTCTCTTCGACCAAAGAACTTGAGGTTCAACAGGAAAAAAAAGGTTCATTTCTTTCTCTAGAATCGAAACACAACCAACCGCCCAAAATATTAACATTTATATGTTATTTTTCATTTATTTCATCTCAAATGTGTTGTTGTTTCATTGTAGTGTGTGTATGTTTTCGTTTTCGGGTGTACATTTTCCTCGAGTTCTTCTTCGGAGGGGGAGATGGCGTTCATTTTCCTCACTTATTTTCCCACTCTGGTTCGTTCCATCTGAGGGAAAGTTTTTTTTATGTATATAATTTCGTGTAACTTTCCTCTTTGCAAATTGCTTTTTCAACTACGCATGAGATCTGTTTGTTTTATTCCCATCTCTTAGACCAGATACATGCTTTGAGCTATGGTTGATGGAACTCGGAAATTTTGTGTTTTCTTTTAAACATTCTTCTGCGGTGTTGAGAGCGTGTAGAAAAAGGTTTCCGTTCTGTACACGTCACGTAACATTTTTCCAACCGTTCGGGTTCGTTCGTTTTGTTTATTAAGTTTGGGTTTAATTAAATACACAAACATAGTTTATCTTTATTTTTCGGTTATTAGTAGCCCACCGTTGCCAACGGGGACAACAGCAGGCCATGCTTTGTTTACGTTAATTTATATTCTCAATGTTTCTTTTTATTTAGTTGACGACGTTTTCGTTCATTGGTTTAAATACAATTTATCAAACTATTACACCTACTTTCCTCTGCTTCCTGTGACATTTCCCTTCCCCTTTTTCGTTCCTTTCTGTCTTGGTTTCTCGGCGGTAGACACCTTTCCTTTTTTTATTTGTATTTAAATTAGTTATTTAAATTATCCTATGTTCAATATATGCTTCTTTAATTCAATTTCAATAATAATGTTACTTTATTCTAATAATGTTAACATTTATTATAAGGTTCCAAGTGCTTTTTTGTCTATACAATTCTTTTCTTATTACTTCTTGTTTGTTCATTTTTTGTCTGCTTGATGGGAGCGATTAAACTTAACAGAATACAAAAGATGGCCACACTAATTATGAGCAATTGAATGATATTTTGTATAAATCTAATAACAACGTTACGCCACTTGCTAAATATTTCCTTCTAGTTATCGCTTTTGTGTTGCTTCTCAACTTTAGAAAGTATTTTATTTGAAATAAGTCAAAAATACATTTTTTTTTCGACAATACGGTCAAAGGGTATTCACACTTCGCATTCATTCTTGCTATCATACTACATTTCGTTAGTTGAATCCGTGAAAACATAAAAGCTTGGAATGGAATGATCTCACCCTTCGCAAAAGACAACGCAAGGTGTGACGCTATGGGAATTATATGCCAAATTTAACATCTATTGTCTCGTGAAACAATGTCAAAGTAAGTCCGCGTTGGGTCCTAATGCTCACTCATACTGTTGCTTGCAGTCAATCGATCTCTTTCTACCTTCTAAGGTGGTAATGAGCAAATTTTATGTACGAAACCAGTCCTTCTTTGTCTACTTATAATATCATGCTACGCAAGTTCTTGGTGGGTAAAGAACCGAGAAAAAGATGCTACCTAAGAAAAATACTCGTATAAAAATCGAATCTAAACAAAATTTCTACTAAATTGACAACCGTTCTGTTTTTTCGTATTATTCTTTCTCTCTCCTTAGAAGTTGTGACCAGATTTTTCGTAATATATGTCTAATTTCTCTCCTGTTACCGAAATATGCTCGAAGTTTTGGAAACAAAAAATCCGTTTTACAGATACTCAAATAAACAGTCTTATCTTGTCTCAAAACATTTATCAATGTTTTACGGAAGGTTAAAAGCACTTAAAAGTTGGTATTGGGAATGCGGTGCATTATCTATTTAGTTATTGAAAGCTATTTCTCAGCTTCTGAAGGATTCTGCAAGCATTCAGGAAGGATTCTGCAAGCATCCTGAAAGGATTCTGCAAGCATCCGGGAAGCATTCAGCAAACATCCGTGAAGGATATTGCAAGCATCCGGGAAGGATTCTGCAAGCATCCAAAAAGCATTCTGCAAGTATCCGGGAAGAGTTCTGCAAGCATCCGGGAAGGACTCTGAAAGCATTCGAGATGGATTCTACAAGCATCCAGGGAAAAATTCTGCAAGCTTGCAGGAAGGATTTTGCAAGAATCCGGAATGGATTCTGCGAGCATCCTGGAAGGATTCTGCAAGCATCCGGGAAGGATTCTGCAAGCATCCAAGAAGCATTCTGCAAGTATCCGGGAAGGATTCTGCATACATCCGGGAAGGATAATGCAAGCATCCGGAAGGACTCTGCAAGCATCAGGGAAGGATTCCACAAGTATCTGGGGATGATTCTGCAAGCATCAGGGAAGGATTCTACAAGTATCTGGGGAGAGTTCTGCAAGCATTTGAGATGGATGCTGCAAGCATCCGGGAAGCATCTCGAAAGCATTCAGGAAGGATTCTGCAAGCATCCAGGAAGGATCCTACTATCTTGGAAGGATTTTGCAAGAATCCGGGAAGGATTCTGCGAGCATCCTGAAAGGATTCTGCAAGCATCCGGGGAGGATTTTTCAAGCATTCGGGAAAAATTCTGCCTGCATCTGGGGAGGATTCTGCAAGCATCAAAAAAGAATTCCAGAAGCATCTTGTAAATATTCCAAAAGCATCCCGGATGGATTCTGCAAGCATCCGGGAGGATTCTGCAAGCATTCGAGATGGATTCTACAAGCATTCGAGATGGATTCTACAAGCATTCAGGGAAAAGTTCTGCAAGCATGCAGGAAGGATTCTGCAAGCATCTAGGAAGGATCTACGATCCTGGAAGGATTTTGCAAGAATCCGGGAAGGATTTTGCAAGAATCCGGAAGGATTCTGCGAGCATCCTGAAAAGATTCTGCAAGCATCCGGGAAGGATTCTGCAAGCATCCTTGATGGATTCTGCAAGCTTCCGGGGAAGATTTTGCAAGCATCCGGGAAAAATTCTGCCAGCATCTGGGAACGATTCTGCAAGCATCAGGAAAGAATCCAGAAGCATCTTGGAAATATTCCAAAAGCATCCCGGATGGATTCTGCAAGCATTCGGGAAGGATTCTGCAAGAATTCATGAAGGATTTTGCAAGCATCCGGGAAGGATTCTACAAGCATTTGGGAAGTATACTGCAAACATTCGAGCAGAATTCTGCAAGAATCCGAGAAGAATCTGCAAGCATCTGAGAAGGACTCTGCAAGCATCCGAGAAAGATTTGCAAGCATCCTAGAAAGATTTGCAAGCATCCGGGAAGGATTCTGCAAGCATCCGGGAAGGATTCTGCAAGCATCCAAGAAGCATTCTGCATGTATCCGGGAAGGATTCTGCAACCATTCGGGAAAATTTCTGCAAGCATCCGAGAAGGATTCTACAAGCATTCGGGAAGGATTCTGAAAGCATTCGAGATGGATTCTGCAAGCATCCATGGAAGAATTCTACAAGCATGCAGGAGGGATTCTGCAAGCATCCAGGAAGGATTCTACCATTTTGCAGGAATCCGGGAAGTATTCCAGAGGTATTTTGGAATGATTCCAAATCATCCTGGAAGGATTCTGCAAGCATCCGGGAAGGATTCTGCCAGCATCTGGGAAGGATTCTGCAACCATCCAGTTAGGATTCTACGAACATTCGTGAACGATTCTGCAAGCATCTGGGAAGGATGCTGCAAGCATTCGGGAAGGATTCTGCAAGCATCCGATTCAAATTTCTGCGAGCATCCGAGAGAGATTCTGAAAGTATCAGGGAAGGTTTCTGCAAGCATCCAAGAAGAATTCTGCCAGCATCTGGGAAGGATTCTGCAACCATCCAGGTAGGATTCTACGAACATTCGTGAACGATTCTGCAAGCATCCGGGAAGGATTCCAAAATCAACTTGGAAAGATTTCAGAAACACCCTGGAAGAATTCCAATACCAATCTTGCAGGATTCTAGAAGTACATATCTAACAAGGATTCCAATTATCATATGCGTACTGTGCTAAGAATGCAGTAGGATCCCTGTAAGTGCAACATGTTTGCTTTGCAACTGACGAATTTCCACAGATAAGCAGACGTTATACTGACAAAATTAGCTAATGTTTAGGCTTTAAGCCTAATTTGCTGCTGAAAAGGAACCGCTGATGAAATTTCTCAGCGTCTTTGCAGATTTTTTTTACAGAGCCTACCGTTTCAACTCACATTTCTTTTCAGCTGCTTACTGCGATCATAAAAAAGCATGTCGATTCCTTGCAGTAATTTGTCATGCATCAAGATATGCCAAGGAATTACTTATCAGCAGCAAGTCAGGCTTTACGTTTGAGTGTTACGCCTGTTAGTCTGCGGTAAAATTGTTTTCCATTCTATCGAATGTTTGTAATTACAAATAAATAATTCAAGAGAGATAAAAAAACTGATAAAGGTTACCTCGGATACGGTTCGCACATTTCCTTGTCTAAAGTATCTATGTTCAAAAATTGGGAGATTCTATAACTTAAATTAACATTGAATTTCATCGAAATGGTTATGCTGATTTTGACCTGAATTGAGAAATTGTAATCGAATAATCCTATGCCAAACATAAGCCTACTTAGATATGACATTGCCTTCAAACTAGTCCCCTAGCACAAACTTTCAAAACAATTAAAGCATCATGACACTGAAAAGCGTACTGATTGCGATTATCTGCGCGCTCCAACCACATTTACGAAATTTTAATCTACTAAACACAATGGGTTACTGTGCCACACTGCGGTATTGTTTTGTTCCTTTTGTTGCTGTTATCGTTGCCATCTTTCACATCATATATATCGCACACATATATCGCTACATGAACACACTTATGAAACCGAAGCTGTCAATTAAACGCCTGTGTGTATTTTCGTGTTGCCCTGTGCTGCCAAGTTTGTGTTTATGTGTTGTGTGTACGACGACGTTGTGTGATTTTGCAAACACTACATTTCTTGCTGTTTTACGTTTTGTGTCATGTTAACCTTCTTTTCTCTAATACCAATGTTTACTTATACAGTGCAGCTACGCTGTTTGGCACGTGTATATGTCAACGAGCAATATAGTTTCCATTTTCTTGTTAATCCGTTTCACTACTGTTTTCCTGCAATTCCTACACTTTTGTAATAACAATATATGTTCAATCAATGACATGCTCATAATTAATTGTATGTCTCTCTCGCTCGCACTCACACTTTCACAACATGCACCCGATAATTAACCCAAAGAACAACACGCTTGACACTGCCATTGATAATGGTTGTAGCTTCCTAAAAACATGTTAACCCATTTCGCTATTTAGTAACGTAACAATTTCACGTACACAACACTGAGGAAACAAATTCTGCTCAGGAAAATCCTCCCATAAAGTTTTTTTTTTATTTCGTTCTAGGTTGAAAAGTAGTATTCTGTTCCTCCGTCATCTACAGCAGTCGCATTCCCACTTTCCCGTTCAGGTCTTATTAGTTTTTGTTGTTGTTTCTTTTTTTTTATTATGATTTTGATTTCAGTTGCACCGATTTCCATCGTTCCATTTCCCCAGTCCGTTGTCCGAGTCGTTTATCTTCCTACGTCAGCTCGTCTTTGTTTTGTTTTATGTGTCTTATTTTTTGTTGCTTACTTAGTTTTTTTTTCTTACTTTTGGTTAAAAAAATGTTCTTTGGCTTATATCCTCTTCTCTGTAATTATTAGGCCTTTTTTGTAATAATTAATTTTCTCCCACTTGCACATTATCGCTACAGTTAGTATTTTTCCTTGTTTTGCTAAACATAACCTGTGTACGTTTATTGAAATCTTCAAAATGCTTGAACGCAATCCAGATTAGTGTTTCGTCGATTCTTTTTTTTTTTTGCTCAATTATTTATACGTTTTCTATAAAGTTAACTGTTTATTTTCATTTTTTTACCTCTTATTAAAAACCACTCAATTATATCAGTTTAGTACTTTCTGTTTGTCTCTCTGTATGTGTGTGTGTGTGTGTGTGTTTTTGAGTGTGATGTTGTTTGTTAGTTTAGTAAATTACAATGCAATGATTTAGGTTCTCTTCTGTTTCTGTAGTGTAGATTTCAAACTTTAAATGTTAGTAATGCTTCTGAATTCGCCTTTTCTATGTATGCCTGCCTATGGATTTTGCTCGCAATGTGTCTTGTGTAAGTTCCTAACCTCACTTCCTTCTCCGTTTCCGACTTCTTTCTCTATATATGTAATAAGCGTAAAACGTCAAAGTATTATTTATTTCATCGATAGTTAGCTTTTGCATTCCATTTTTGGCACACCCGTTTGCTTCCATTCCCTTTTTTCGGATTTCATTTCTTATAACATTCCAACTCAGAGTGGTGCCATTTCGGGCGATTATTGTGCTTCGGCTGTGTCCTAAAACATGAACATGAACATAGTGTGCTGTGACAAATCGATCGAAGATTGGCGCGAATGGGTTTTCCAATGTGGTTACTGCGATAGTCGAAAGTGCAAAACCTGATTTTCTTTGTTTTCGGTTATCAAAATTCGGTCTGTATAAAAATAAATACTTTCGTTAAAATAAATGCTTCATTGGTAAAATAGAAAGTAAAAATATTTGTCAAGAGTTGAGTCTCTTCCGATGGGACAACTGTATTTTTTGTGATTTCAAGCAATGCTTTTGTATTTTCTCGTTTTTAAAATTGAGTGGTTACTGTTTTGAATTTATCTTTTTTCATGTTTGTCGGTATGTCACTCAAATATTTCCTACGTATATTGGTATAATAAACTTTTCTTTTCCTCCTTATGACAACAACGGTAAATAGTAAAATTGGTAAATAAATATAACAACGTTATCCTTCTGGTTATTTCACTACTAGCACATTTCCTTCGCTTTGCATTTGCTTTCGCGGTTTGGACAGTTTGGGTTTTATCTGTGTAAAACAGTGAACAGTGGATGTGTCTTCCATCATTGTGGCTCAATTTGTGTTTGCTTGTGTTTGTAACATACCATGCGAGTATAGTTGTAGACATAGATCCTGATTACGTTTGGTTGTTGATGAACAAGTAATAAGAGCAAGCATCCCTGAAGGATTCTGCAGCATCCCGGAGGGATTCTGCATGCATCCAGGAGGGATTCTGCAAGTATCCCGGAGAGATTCGGCAAGCATCCTGAAGAGATTCGGCAAGCATTCCGGAGATATTCTGAAAGCATCCCAGAGGAATTTCGCAAGCATCCTGAAGGATTTCTACAAGCTTTTCGGAAAGGTTCTGAAATTATTCCGGAGGGATTCGGCGGGCATCCCAGATCGGTTTTGCAAGCATTTTGGAGTGATTCAGCAAACATCTTGTAGGATTTTTACACTCCGAGGGATTCTGCAAGTATCCAGAGGGGTTCTGCAGGTCATTCATAAGGATTCTGCAAACATCTCAAAGGGATTCTGCAAGCATCCCGGAGAGATTCTACAATCATCTCGTAGGGATTCTGCAAGCGTCCCGGAGAGATTCTGCAAGCATCCCGGAGAGATTTGGCAAGCATTCCGAGAGATTCTACAAGCATCGCGGAAAGATTCTGCAAGCATCCTGAAGGATTTCGACAAGCATTTCGGAGGGATTCTGAAATCATTCCGGAGGGATTCTGCAAGCATCCTGGAGAGATTCTACTAGCCCTCCCCGAACGGATTCTGCAAGCCTCCCAGAGGGATTCTGCAAGCCTCCCAGATGGGTTTTGCAAGCATCTTGAAGGATTTCTACAAGCATCCCCGAGGGATTCTGCAAGTATCCCAGAGAGATTCTGCAGGTCATCCAGATAGATTCTGCAAACATCTCAAAGGAATTTTGAAAGTATCCCGGAGATATTCTACAGATTGTGCAAGCGTCCCGGAGGAATTCTGCAAGCATCCTGGAGAGATTCTATAAGCCCCCCCCGAAGGGATTCTGCAAGCCTCCCGGAGGAAAGGATTTTGGAAGCATCTCAGAAGGTTTCTAGAAACTATTAAGAAAGGATTCTGGATCATCCCGGAAGGGTTGTAGATGCACCCAGTAAGGGTTCTGGAAGTATTCCGGAAGGATTCATAAAGTATGGCCTTCCAACAAACATTTTTGCTGAATAAGAGTTGAACAAATCATCCTGTAGCATAGTTTTGCTGAATAAACTGTTATTCAGCTACTGATGTTACTTGGGATTCTCAAAACATCCCGGAAAGTTTGGGGAGCATCCCAGAAAGATTTATGAAGTACACTTGAAGGGTTCGGAAGCATTTCGGAAAGATGCCGAACTATTTCGTGAAGATTTGGAACCATTTGAAGGATTCTTGAAGATTTCTGAAAGATTCCGTAAGCATTCTAAAAGCATTTAGCGAGTATTCTGAAAGTATTCGTCAAGCATTTCGGAGGGATTCTGCAAGCATCCTGGAGAGATTCTACTAGCCCTCCCCGAAGGGATTCTGCAAGTCTCCCAGATGGGTTTTGCAAGCATCCTGGAGGGATTCCGCAAACATCTTGAAGGATTTCTACAAGCATCCCCGAGGGATTCTGCAAGTATCCCAAAGAGATTCTGCAGGTCATCCAGGAAGGATTTTGGAAGCATCTCAGAAGGTTTCAGGAACTATTAAGAAAGGGATTCTGGGACATCCCGGAAGGGTTGTAGATGCACCCAGTAAGGGTTCTGGAAGTATTCCGGAAGGATTCATAAAGTATGGCCTTCCAACAAACATTTTTGCTGAATAAGAGTTGAACAAATCATCCTGTAGCATAGTTTAGCTGAATAAACTGTTATTCAGCTACTGATTTACCTGGGGATCCTCGAAACATCCCGGAAGGTTTTTGGGAGCATCCCAGAAAGATTTATGAAGTACACTTGAAGGGTTTCGGAAGCATTTCGGAAAGATTCCGAACTATTTCGTGAAGATTTGGAACCATTTGAAGATTCTTGAAGATTTCTGAAAGATTCCGTAAGCATTATAAAAGCATTTAGCGAGTATTCTGGAAGTATTCAAAACCTACTTTGGAAGTATCACGAAAGGATTCCGGAAGCATCTCATAAGTATTGAGGAAGCATCCCGAAAGCATACCGAAGGCAGGATTTTGAAAGCATTCAGGAAGTATTTTAGATGGGATGTAGTCTGGAAGGATTTCAGAAGCATTTTGGAAAGATACTGGAAGCATCATTGAAAGATCTTTGATGGTTTGTGGGAGAGAAGTGTTGGCAACTCGTGTTGAACTAGCATAATGTTAAAAAACACGTTAATAAAGATGAAAAAAAAAAAGTGTTGGCAATTACAGGAGAAACTATGGTGGGATTTCTATGAAATTGCTAGGAGAGATTTCAGAAGAATGCTTATTGCGAAACAATCTTTAGGATAATTGAGTGAATTAAAATAATCCCCACAATCTCACATTCTTTCTATTGAAGAATAGCAAGAAGGTTTACGGAAGAATCATGAAAGACTTTGGAAGCATCTACTTCAAACAAACAACTTGTGATTCCGAAGAATCACTAGAGGGATTATTATAATTCATTCGTAAATATTCGCGAGAAAATGTTCGAAAACTCGTGAGAGGGTTGGTGAGAACAATGAGAGAATTTCGGGAGAGAATGTATAGTGTGTGAGCGAAGGAGACATTAGGAAGAATAGTGAAGTGATTTCTTCAGAATCCCACGAAATTCCGAAGAAAAAACTCGCTACAAAGATTCCGAGGAACATATCTCTAGCAATTTCTGAGCCATTTTCGAAGATTCTTGAGATTATTATTGTGAGAGATTCCACAAAATTGCGAAAGGAATAACTGTGGAATTGCGAAGGGATTTGTTCAACATCAACCAAACGTAATCAATCTTGTTCCTATACCCTTGCGAACATTTGCTGACCAGTCTGGCAGTTTTCTTCACTATTGATTCTCCTTCCTATTATCCTATCTACCTCAGTTCTATACGTTGTGCACCAGCGGCGATATAGGTTTCCTGAACAACTGGTAAACCGCGGATGACATTGACCATTATTGAATGAGTAGTGTGTTTCTAGTTACGACCTCACACCTGTTCCTAAGTTTAATCGCAATTATTTTTTTAGTTTTGCGCGTTTTTAAATAGCCATTCGACTTTGCACACAACTGGTCGGGGTGGGTTTCTTTAGTATTTTCTCTTCTTAGTCAATTGGTGGTTGTAAGTGGTAGAGTGTAGTATTTATAGTTGGTAGATTCAGTATTCACGTATTAGTACTCACATTTGGGTGGCTTGCCACACAATTCCGTGTTCGTCGTCGTGGTATCTCCGCCTGCTCCACGCTCTTCTTACAGAACCGTTTCCATTTCAGCAATCTCCGTCTTGTACGACCAGCGATACAAGTCCTGCGCACTGCCGCCCAGACTCAGATTGCCGAGAATGGTCGGCCGTTGGTTGAGGTTCTCTCGCCGTCCCGCTCCGATGATGTCGTTTGTCGAAGCGATCCTAATCTGCGGTGGCTTAATTCCGTGTGCGTCCAGTGCCTTCTCCAGCTGAGTGTTCCGCAGTCGGCTCATGTCCAGTTCGTGCTTTACCTTCCACAGGTGCGTATCGCAGATAGGGTCGTTGCATCGATGTCGTCGAAGAATTTCTGTTGCCTCGTAGACGGCTCCCCGGAAAGTCAAAGACTTGCCCATGGACAGCGAAATCAGAGCACAGCATCCGCCGTGATCCTTTTTCGCTAGTCGTTTGCGGAAGTACTTGAAATAGAGGTGTTCCAGCAGAAGGAGTAAAGCTGCGAGCAGTATTCCCGGCCATCAGTAGCAGAAATGCCGATAAGAACTGTTCCAAGGCAAGCGGATCGGAGGATTTGTGTTCTTGCTTACCCGGGCGACACGTTCCAGTCATCCAGTATCGACGAAGCCGCTCCAGGTCACCGTTTGCACGAAACTCCAGCAGCCGCTTGTTAAACATTTGGACGTATTTGGAATTACGGCTGAACGCCAGGCCATAGCCAGTCATAGCATACCACTGACCAACGGTAAGAAGCCGGCAATCTCATCCTGTTGAACCAGGTAATCCAAAACCGTTCCATCGTAGATAAAAGCATCCATCTGACCGTTCAGTACCGCAGCCACTCCGTCCGCTACGCTGGACTTGTTGTACTGCTTCATGTAGTAGTGCATCTCCTTGAAGTACTTGAAATGGTGGAATCCGTGTGACTCCAGGGAATCGTGCCAAACTTGATGGTGGGTTTGTGTGAGAACGGATGCGACAATCGCGTATCATCAAGGCCGGTAAACTCATGGAACTCTTCTCTGGTTATCATGAACGCCGCAAGGTTGGCAGTGTAGATAGCAAGAAACACTACAGCAAACATGGCCCAAACGTTGGTCATGAAGCGAGACGTAAAACCACGTGGTGAATCCACGTGTACCGCGGCTTGAAACAGAACTGCCCATACCAGCCAGTACGTTCTGAACAGCGAAAAACCTGTACGGAGTATTGTTCGCATTCTGCAGCACGTCTTCATGTCGTATCCGCTCGGCGAAAGCCATTCGAACAGGAATATCATAAACGTTGCCGCCTGGATGGCGAAGATTCCCACCAACATCCACGAAGCCGTGTCGAACGGCTCCAAGAACGCCGTCGGCGAAAATAATACCCGTTCTCTTTGCCACCACAATCGCAATGCCTGTCTCCATGAACGGTTCGCTAAATCTACCACTGCCTCCCTCTCCGCATTGATCATCAACGACGTTAGCACCATGTCGGTCTTTCTGTTCACCAACTCATGTATCAATCCGTTCCACTTCCCATTCTCCAGCGTTCCCACTTTCCGTCCTCAACCCTCACCAGCTCGTACGTAAAACCCAACTCTTCGCAAACTTCTCCAACAGATCGATGCAGAATCCCACTACAACACTGATAGAACGATCCATTCTTGTGCGCCTGGCCCATATCGATATCGGTCATTTCGTGATCTGCCGCAACCCGACACAGCACTCCCCGATCCATCAGACACTTTCCACTAACGGGTCCGCCGGTGACAAGTTTATGTACGGCGCCTCCTCCAAAAACGTAATCTTCAGATGGAACTTCTCCGGCACGCCCTGCGGTGGCGTATGTGAATTCCCCGGCCACGCAATGTCCCTAATATCGAGCTTCTGCTGTTGCCACGATTTCCACATTCCAATTTCTTCCCACACCAGTCCCTTGCTGTTCACACTGGGTCGCAAATTCATAATCTTCAGCTCAGCCCACTTCAGATCCCCGTCGGTGGTAAACTCAATATTTGGCCTGTTCGGCTCACCCTCCAGCGACACATTCCTCAAGTACTTGAAAAACATCTCTCCACTGTCCCAGCGGCCTCTCCCTCGTCCTCACAGGACAGCTGATGCGTATCCAGACCCCGTCCGGCGTTCTTCGGATCACTCAATAATACTCCACCCCATATGCGTACACCCGAATAGCGTTGGATATCTCATTCAACAGCGCACTGGACGAGGTGTCGAAATGAACCCCCAGCATGCCCATCGGGAACTGCGACGGCGCCTGCATGTTCTCGATGACACTCTGTGTCACCACCCAGACGTAGTTCTCGCCGACAATGTTGAGGTCTTCGGCTGCCTTCAGGATGTCCACGGCTTCATCCTTGGTGCAGTAGAGGAGCATTACGCGCGCTTCGCTGTTGACCAGCTCGACCAGATTGATCGGCCGGGACACGATGACCGAGTTCAGGATGGTGAACTTAAAGTGGTCCTGATGAAGAGAGAGAGCAAGAAATGGATTTATCAGTTTACGACTAGATTTTGACGTACAACTACGTCTTTCTTCTCTATACAGGAGTGAAATTGGAATTTCGAAACCCAGAGCGTTACGTTGGCATGAAATATTTTAAACGCTTATAACTTTTTGGTGGATTAACGAAATTCCTTGATTAGCACCTCAATCGAAAGCCAAGACATCAAAGGACGCCGCTGCAGCGCCGTCGGACCGTAATAACCCAAGAAACATTAATAGCTGAATAATAGTTTATTCAGCTGAAGTACGCTTGAGAGTCATTTGCCAAACTCTTGTTCAGCAAAAATGTTTGTTGGGAATATCATAGTACTCAGCATTGTATGGCATTTCTAACAGCATCGTTGATTTATCATATAATGGGGAAACACTTCCTAAATTCTCGAGTACGAAAATTCGGAAATGTATTAAAATTGCAACAGTTTTTCAATACTGTTCACTAAACTGATTCTTGACCAGTTGTAATAAGCATCTATTGATCTGAATGTTAGTTTCAATGAAGAAATGCATTGCAAATGTCATATTATATTAAGCAGAGCACTCATATTAACGCTTGTATTGGGTTTCGAATTCCGATTTCCATAACTTTTAAAATCAGAATATTTATCAGAATTTATCAGAAATATTTAAAATTTGCTCGAAGGATAAACATTCGTGTTTTTTATTTATTGTTAACTATTGAAATAATGTTTTATTGTTCATCCGAACGCGTCCATGAATTTTCAAAGATATGTGAATCCCTAACCAAGACATCAACTTTATATACCATGTCCCAGATTGGACGATCAGAAGAAGGCGAAGAATCTGCTATTCAAATTGTGTAAAACATACTACTTTCGACTGATTCGGGTCATTTCATTTAAACTTCCGAGCTAGTAAGAGCTCCTCGTGAAAGTTGCAGCATCGGTACAGTATCCCATTAGGCACACTACAAGAA